>NC_080670.1:118613021-118913021 GCF_030247195.1 Topomyia yanbarensis
GATTCATACTGTTATTTCCCCATTACATCAACTGACTATATCTACACCTTCTGTAAATATTACTTGGGGAAGGATTGTGTTCTTGTACCTGCTCTTATCTTAACCCGCGGGATCTTGCGTTTGTTGAGCCATTGAGGTTCCACATCGATCCGAAACTTAGAGCTAGTGAGCTCATTGCTTTGTCGCGATCAACGTGATAGTTCCTGGCAAAGAAGCTAGACTCCGAATTCTCATTTGTCCAACGATGGCACGTTCTTATTTCCCCTCATCCGTTGCTTTTGGTAGCACGCTGCTTGACCCGTGCAACTTCGGACTGTCGCTAATACATTGTGTGTGTTTGTGTGAGTATGAGGAGGAAGAGATGGCTGAACCGATATGGAAAAACTTTGTTTCAAACGAACGGTATAGCGCTCCCACAAGCTGCTGTTAATTTTTTTACTGCACGGACTTCCGCTTTCGAAGATACAGGTTGAAGAATGCGATCCCACAGTAAATTTCCATATAAATAGGTACTGTAATGATTATTAAAATGGGTGCAACATTATTTGTATTTGCGGGTCTAGATCACTAATGACCAATGCCAAGTTCTTAAGTTTATGTAACACCTATTTTTTCGCAAACGCTTGCTGATTTTTACAAACTTGGTTTCAAATGTAGGATACAATACCAGAAATTTCAAAAATCGAATTTGTATTTTACATGCCAAATGCCAAAAGCGAAATACATATAGGTACTAAGCGTAATAAGACTGTAGCAGACTTATTGAGTTATGGAATCATAGCTTGGATATATGAGAAAGGAACGATTGCACCACTAGGTTGATTAAAACAGGTTTTTCAAATTAGTTATAGCATATTGACCGGTTATTTCGTCATTAGAGCAATATTTGTTTAGAATAGCAGTATATCTCAGACAGTATCTCAATATCTCTGAAAAGAACGTCAATGCAACAGCAAAGTGTTCCAATCATCACTATACCTGTACTCATCTCAAGTATTGTCCGACAAGGCATTTTTAGTCTGCGATTTTGCTTTGATCTTGCATGATATTGCAAGATTACAACTTCGAATTTTGACAAAATAACGGGTGAGTCAGAAGTAGTTGGACTAAACTAAAACCCAGGGTAGGTTTTCTTTATAGCAAATAAGTTTTATATCTAGTAGTTATTTAAAAAAAAATAGGACAGCTTATGGTCTATCTTTCTCAAGTGTACCTAAACTTCCTTTACTGCTCCCATCATGGTCTAGGCGACATTGAGATCTACTCTGCATATCCTTGATTTTAATTGTGCTGCTGAAGCAGCTTCCCAAAATCTATAAAAGTAGGCTTTGAGACACACGCATAAATCAAAGAGGGTCAGCTTCCTTCGTATGCCGCTATCATGACAAAAAATATGTAATACGACGCGTTTATCCAAGTCAAAAATCAAATGTTGGAAAATACGTTTTATGGCTCACCAAGTCTTCCTCACCAAGGTTCCTGTAGACCCGGGACTACGACACACTTCGACATCTGATGAAAAGTCTAACTAATCAAATAATACTCATTTATCGCAAAAAAAAATAATGTGTTTCCAAGTGCTGAGGTTTTATGATATAATGAATATTTGCGCTCGTTTGGCATTAACTCGTTACTCAATTGATGCGTAATACTGTTAGAGCTGTCCCAAATGTTATTATGAGAATTTGTAGCACTGCCCGTTATGAGTACAAAACAATTTCTACCACAATATGACACAACCTTTTTAAAATCATCAAAACGCGATGTAATATGTAACAAATTTACCGAACAATAGACGTATTTCTTGTCTATGCTGTCAACAACCAGATTGACAGCAAAAATATCGTAAGTTGTTATCTCAAATATAAGACCTGTGCACTATACGCAAAAATGAATGGAATAGGTATTTCACAAGGAGTGGTCATGCAATTTTTTTAAATGCAATGAAAACGGGGTTTGCTAAGTTTTCAACATAATAGCATCCTTCATGAAAATACAGTCCACAACAACTAGAAGCAATCGAAAACGTTGGATAATGCTCTCTTATTTGTGTTAATTAGGGGCATGGCTAATTGATGTTTTAATTGCCGCAAGGTTCTACTGTATCGATTTTGTTGGCTATTTTCGGCAAATTTAAGGCTAAGAGAAACGAAAGCATGGTCATGGACATGATCGAAAGGAAAACCTTTGCCTTCTGCTAAGTAGGAGTTGGGCGTTGTACCCAAGCTTACCGCATGGTCATTGATAGAACATAACTCATCATCATGCTTTACCGCCGACGCCGGCGTTTTAATATGATTATAACGCCAAACTCCTACTTAGCAAAAGGCAAAGGATTCTGCACATTTCCTTTCGATCAGTCCTAGTTTTCCGTTCTGGTTAACTCTAGAATACCTATCCGTCTTTCAATTTCATTGCTTTTGTTTCTCTTAGTCTCAAATTTGCCGAAAATAACCAACAAAATCATACAATCATCCATTATGTTAGAGCTTCGGTTGACACAGCGAGGGAAAGGTCAATTATGCTCCGTTTACTGACTTATTTTAGTCTTTTCAGCCTTTTGGTTTTCAGCTAGAGGTTAACTTGGGACTCCTATTTCTGCTGCCTTTCACGACGTGAGAGCAGGACTCCAGCGACACGGCATCCAGGCTGATTTAGTCCAGAGAGAGATAATAGACTGTTATCTACTTCCTAATGGACCACAACCGAGAAAGTTTGTACTACTTGAATGGTATATGACACTAGATCCCAACTAACTTTTCCCAACTAAGTTTCCCAACTAACTTTTCAAATGTTTTTGGACAAAAAACTAACAACAAGTAATTTCGACAGTTCAATTTAATTGAATGCTTGTTTGTGTTTTAAAAACCCCAAAACAACATGTACGTAATTGTAAATGCCTTAGTCTGGCGGTTCAATGGCTAAAGACTTAGATGACCTTAGAAGTCACTCGGCGTATGCTCAAGCCCCAGCCAGAAGGAACTCTTAGTGATAAGTAGGGTCGCAATACTAACCCTGCAATCGCACTGTAAAATTATGTTAGTACCAAGGTATTGTTTTTGATAGTGAATTATTGAAACTCAACGATATAGTTGTAATGGACTGTTCATGGCACACAACTTGTTCTATGTAGTATGAAAATATTTAGATCAAAATACTATTCTACCGTATAACTAATCTTACTAATTTCAAAGATCTTTCTTGGTCGGTGTCCATACTTACTGGTTGGTGTCCAACTGGACATACTGGCTCATAGTACCAGTGCATTACTTGCGGTATAAATCAGTTTCATTAACATTTTGTCTATATAATATGATAATAAGATGGTAATAATATATACCCTGATCAGGAGGTAAGAATTTCCTATCACTGGTTCCAATAGCTAGTCTGTTCTGTCGAGTCTCGACCTAGATAGACGCTTTGTGTTAGTGGAAGTAGTTCTTCAGCTCTAAACGTTGGGATATCACTTAGATATCCGTTGAAATAACTGTTCAAGTTACGTACCGAAATTTGGCACTAGAATTTTTTTTACGATTTTGAATATAACCATATTTCGCATAGTTCAAAAACCCAAACCTCATATTCGTGGATTCAATACTTTTTGGTCTATCAACTATTACTTGAAAGGAATAGTTTTGTTAAAAAAGTGGTATTTTGAAAACCGTGCAAAAATTTGGGCCAAAATACCCATGAAAAACAGACAACGCGCTATAGGATTTTAGGAAAAATCCGGCCATGTGCCAGAGGTGAATAATCATTAGATTGATTTGAGCAAACTGATTGCTAGCATATATTCATAGCATAAAGTCATAAAGCTCAAAAGATATATAGTACGTAGTTTTCGAAACGAAATCATTCTTTTATCATGATTTATTATAAGGGTGCAATATTTTGGCGCTTCTTGTAGCTAGTATGAGTAATTTAATATTTTTTTATAAATTTTTAGTATCAATTGGAAAGAAATCGACAATCGAAGCTTATTAGTAGATTTCTCCACAAACGAAGCTTTATCTGTGAGTTCTAAAATACAAACAGGGCAACTATCAATGATGTAACGCAAAATTTTCATTTCATTTGCCCCCTCCCACTTCTCAGGGTCATTGGTTATTTCCTTGGTAAATAAGTCACGAATAAGATGTTCAATATTTTTTTCTTCGGTAGAAATACATTTAGTATGTTTCAGGTTACTTTTTTCCACCAAATTTCACAAAATGTTGAAATTTTTCATTGTCCCTCCCTCAATACAAGTGTGACATGATTTATAAATAGCCCCTACACCAAGCTTTCGGGTAGTACTAATTTAGCACAAACCCTGTGCTTTTCTACTGCGCAGAACAAGCGACGATATAATGCGTACGACGGAAAAATTGAAAAACGCTGTTATGAAGTTTTTCAAATCAAGTTTTACTTGCTACCATTAGTTTTCTCGGATTCTTACGAATCCATGTGTATACTATACTTGGGTAGTTTTATGGGAAAAGCGAGAGAAAATGCGGGTTGAAGAAATCATTCATTTCATTAGCGTGCACGCATACATTCATATGAGTATCGTATATGCGTATTATGTTGATATCCTCAATTCTGCAGATAAGAAGAAAAAGAAGCCCGACGGGGGCCTTAATTCCGAAATCCTACTTTTTGAAATTTCAGCTTAAATTCTTTAATTTTCAATTTTGTATGTCATATTTAATGTTCGGTAATTTTTTTAAGTCATATTTAATGTACAGTAATCATTAGAAGTCGGCCAATTCGGACCAATAAGGGTTTATGAGCTATAGAACTACAACCGATTCACAAATAAATATTTTTCCCGAAAGCCTGATCAATTGCGCACATTTTTTCTAAGGTAACTTTTTCCGATATCGTACCATATTGTGTATTAAGGGTTCTACGCAAAAGTACATGAAAGGTCCGAATTACCCCAACCCTGTTCCAATTAGGACCAACCATGTCTTATCGATTTTTGCAATGGAAATAAATGCCTATGTTGACCCAAGTTATTCCTATTGAATTTTCACTAAGTTTCGAATTGTGAATTGAAAAGTTCTCTTTGATATATAAAATTTTGTGGCAAATATTCCATAAAAAGTAAGAGTTGGGCCAAATTACCTAGCAATAGGTTTCCAAGTAACATTTTAAGTTTTATAGCACACTACAAGTGCACTCTAAGTTTTAAGAAGGTTTTCAAGAAAAACCCTCAAGCTATTAACGTAGAAATCTGTGAACCGATTTGCGAAAACTTATCGTTTCCTGAAAGCTCGACTTCTCAAACGGTTTTTCGTGATCGCGTATAATTTCGTATATATGGTAAAAGGTCCGAATTGGATCAACCCATATTCACACACATATTAAACGAAAACAGTTGATAGTCTCGCCTAAAATAAGATATTAAATAAAATATATTAGGCAGGTTCAAAATCACGATAATGCACTTAATTTAATTAATTGTTGTTGCCAACCATAATTTTGTTTTCGTTTTACACATTTATCAAAAAAGCGCACGCTCACGAAAACTGAGAGCCGAGATATTTTGAGAGAAAAAACAGAGCTACATTACAGTCATGAAAATTATACACATGCTTTACACAGTATTACCATAGCTGAAAATTACCTGTGATCCGAATTGGCCCACTCCCCTCTAATTAAAAAAATCGATTTCTTGATTTTTAAAATTTGCAACATTTTAATATGTTAATTTTGCAACTTTGAAGTCTTCAATTTTGCAATTTTTAAATATTTTGATTTTTTAATTCCGAATTTTTAATTTTGATCAATATTTAGATTTTTGAAAACTTTGAATAATATTTTTTAATGGTTCAGTTTTCGTTTTTACAATATACAGATTGCATACGTCACAGTAATCAGTGAGAACTAAACAAGTGAAATGCTAAAATTATTTAAATTAAGTTTATCCGGGGCAGCGAATTGCACTAGTGTTGCACTTTCTGGCAGAAGTGGGAATGAACACGTCTAGTGGCCGGCTCTTTCGCTAGAAAATGCAACTTACTGCTCCGGGGTTGTTCATTAAAAAAACGGCATTAGAAAACTGACTATTTATTTAATCAATTGAATCCATCATGCTATAAATCAATTTCCCAAGACAACGTAATGAAAACTGACGACTGATGTTAAATGACATCCAATGAAAATCGTGCCAGAATTCTATCCTGGGCAAATTTTTTTACGTTTGAAAACTGCGTTTTATCATGCCTAAAGCACGTCCAAATTAATGCGCATGATTAGCATAACAGTATTCTGGTTGCAGTTGAAAATCGAAAAATTACCTGGCGCCTTTCGTTTTTTCCCTATTTGCAGAGTGGGCAACTACAGCGCATCTTGTGCACATGTTAGAGAATCAACTTGCGCATCATTTACACCAGTTGCGCTTTAGTTCCGCACGATGAAAATAGGAGAACAATCAAAAAGCGCAAGTTCACTATTTCGATTTTCAACTGCAACCAAAATATAACTGTTATGCTGAAAAGTACATTTTACACGATGGTTCGCTTAAACATGCGTTGATCCTTAAGCGGACTTTACACGAGACAGAAATATTGTCAATAAATATAGTGATAAGACTGCTTCAATCCACCAATCTCATTTAAATTCTAAAGAATCAATCTATGATTTATTGTCAATATTTCTGCTCGTGTAGGGTCCGCTTTAGCGCAAATTGTTGCCACTGCGCCGATTCAAACTCCATGCAAATGTTCAATGGTGACATTCATCATATGACAGCCCTAGACGACAGTTATACCAGTTTGGACGAAGAATGTTATCCCTTTCAGAAGGCTGTCACCGGGACAGTTTATGCGAAACAGCAGACACAAAAAATGGTAAACCGACAGCCCATTCGGCTCGCTACGTTTAACGTAGAATATTCTCAACAAAACGAGCGCGGTACAGACTGTCACCAAACAGCACTTTTTCTCACAAGATTGCACTGTTGCCATTACAGTTCGGCTTGGCGAGCGAACGTGCTGTAGCAAGAGAGCGTTGAGCACACATAGAGACATCGGATTCTGTTGCCTAGCGACAGTAGTAAAAAGGCAGTCATATTAGGCGTGTTTCGAAATTCAACATTGCTCAACAATTGGTCATCGATGACCAAATTGTTGAGTTAAACATGGCCGCCGAGATTTTTTTCGGTGAGCAAAAGAGAAAGTTTTGTTCTGTTGTGATACAAAATTACGTAACGCAAAAATTGCCCAAAATTGACTCCCCCCTCCCCCCATGTAACAAATTGTCACAAATTTTTCCATCCCCCCCTCCCCTATTACGTAACAAATTCCTAGAAAAAAATTTTTTTTCTTCGGTGAAAACATGTTACGTAACGATCTAGCTAACTCCCCCTCCCCCCTATGTCACAACATGTCACAACTTATCGGACCCCCTCCCCCCCTAAAAGCGTTACGTAATTTATGAATGGTCCCTATTGCACTGGCGGATCGCATTCATTGCAATTGAGTGAGTTTCAGGCAACCTATATTTTAACTAAAGATTAGGACAAATCAGACTTAACATGGGAGTCTGCATTTCCGCGCCAAGAGGGCAGCAAATCGGTACGTTTTGCCTTAATCTCGCAATATCTTTGGAAATAGACCAAAAATAAAAAACATAAATGGTATCCAGTAAACTAGGATAATTACCGAAGACATTGGTGAAAAATTTATTTAAAATTTCCAATTACTTCCAAAGTTATCGGTAGTTTTAGTAGAGAAAATCGCGAAAATTTCGAATCCTTTATGATTCCGCTCCCGAAAACAAAATTGCCTTTCCCATTTCTCTGCATTCTCTGGTTTCCACCCCACCAAAACCAGTGTTGTATCAACAAGGATTCCGTCCTATTCCTTCGTAGTATATTACAAGTTCATTTATGGATTATAACTGTTTGTAATCATGTGGATTACCAAAAGATGCAGAATACGATTTTTACATTGTTATGCGTTGAATAAAATACATTCAACGCTTGCAAATACATCTATTGATCGAGAATTTCTTTATTTGCGGAAGCGCACGCTACTACGCAGTTACACCACTGTTAGCGCGCCTGGCTCAACGTGCATGTGTATGTGCAAAGCTCGGCTTCCTTGCTGCTACCTATAGCACGTGGATACATCTATAGCTATAGCAGCACGTGGATGATCGGAGTAATGAGTGAGATGGACAACTGTTATTTCTAATTACCAAAATAATCTCTTATACTAGTTCCAAAAAGTTTCAAAGGTTCAGGTTTTCCATACTATCGCAACATATCAATTTGCGCATGAGATATTGAGGCACAGGTTCTGTATTAGGAAGTTATTTGTCGTCTATATAAAGGCTAAAATTCATTGTAATTTTTTCTGTATCTGTATTTTCCGGAGGCCATTGTCTGCGAAAATTTTCGGAAACTCAAACTAAACGGAATATGTTTAGTACTGTAAACTAATATCTTAGCTGACATGTTGAAAACAGGCGCACAACTAATTCGTGATCCTGAGACTATAGCGAAAATGTTTTCTAATCTGAAATATAAAAAGTACTCAAATTGATCGAAAATGGAAGCGGTGATGTTTATTGAACAACTCAGGAAATCCTGAGATTGACTCTAAATTCAATTTTCTTGTGCGTATTGTAATATGTTCCAGTTTACGGAGTGTAAAGATATTCTTTCCCGACACTTTGCTCAATTGCACTTTGAGAAAAAAAATTTTATGGGTTAAGCATGCGAATTCATGACAATACGTTTTTTTTTAAATTGAGAACAATTTTACGTTCAATAAAACCAATTCAACCCGGCTACCATTTTGACCATCTATCCGAAGTTTGGATTACTCAGTACGATGTACCATTCGACTCAGTTCGACGAGATATGGCATGTGTGTTCGAGTAAGCATTTTTGAATATAATTATGGGATGATGAGTAAGTATAAATTGCATAACCTATTTGAATAGACATAAATTACTTTGATTTGGTGGTCTAGAACATTGTCTAGAACAAAATAGTTTTATTTACTACAAGGTCACCGCTGCCGGCTTCGATTTCTCAGAGGAAGTGAATGAAAATTTGCTCATTCCAAAATATTCAACGGAATATCGACTGACTGTCTGGTATAACGCAGATAGCTGCAATTCAATTAGTACATTGAATGAGACGATTTTTTTAAACATCTAACAATCACAAGAGCGTGGTTCGAAAATATTTTTTCAGTTGAACGAAATTCGGAACACAGTTTTAGAAAAGTCGATTTTTTCACATTTTATCACAAGTACCT
The DNA here is from genome assembly GCF_030247195.1 of Topomyia yanbarensis. NCBI lineage: Eukaryota > Metazoa > Arthropoda > Insecta > Diptera > Culicidae > Topomyia > Topomyia yanbarensis. Next base: position 118,622,279 of record NC_080670.1, read on the forward strand.
GTTGTGGCATCTTGCTCAAGTGGTCTTCGATTCTTCGATTTTGTCTGAGTTACTTAACGTCAAAACCCTAAGTAATATAATTATTGGTAATTTTCATAGTAATTCATATCATGTTTGCCTTATGATGTTATTCAAAGCATCTATTGTGCTACGCATCCGCATATTTGTCTACATTTCGACAAACAAATCACTAGAATGTGTAAAATTGCGCTTATATAGTTTGACGGATAATTTCACTTGTCAACAAAATTTGGTTAGTTTGCTAACATCGAACATTTGTTTGCACATTTATATTATGCACAATAAATACTAACTCTTAGTTTGATTTAAGCTACTCAATACTGTCCCAATTACTACTAGTTATAGAAAGCATGGTATTATGACTAAGCCGGCTATTCCCCACATTTTCCTCTAGTCTGAAAATGCGAATACAGTCCAACCCTAATTCGACGATATCTTTCGACGGAACCATACAAAAATATAAAACCTCAGTATACAAAGCTTTTGAAATATGCAAATGAGCCACCGAGGAAGAATTCATAATCTAATAAGAACTCAATCGTTCTTCGTTAGGATTCGAACACTCAGATTTGGGGAACAGTATCATAATTCATGTGTTATCAGAATTGGCAATAGAATTTTATATACGAATTGCTACTACTTTTCGCGATTGCTAGTTTAAAGATTAGCAAAGAACAAAAACAACAGATTCATAATGTAGATCAGAAACAAATCAACGGCCAAACATCGATTTGTTTCGTTTCAGATACTGGAAGGTTCTTTTGTTCTTTATCTATAATGGAGGTTACCAAATGAGTGTTGGAAGTAAATGACGAAAACCACATGCATGGTTGAGCTTTCGTAATATGTAACATAGTTAGATATTTTGTGATAAAATTCCATTTTGATTTGTGCAAGTATTTTTTCTTACATTGTTTAAGTTCTTTTTAACTTTTTGGTGATACGATTTCGTTTTGATGAATAATAGTGCATTTCAGCTCGACGTTATTCCTGGAAATTGCTAGTTCTAACGGAATTGTGAAACAGAACGATGAACTAAGGTTTTATGTTAATCAAGGATATAGTTGCTCGGTCAGATAAGTTTCTCCATTTCTTCTATACATGATCTTATTAAAAAAATTTAAACTATATCATTCGAATACAATAAAAGCTTTGATTGGAAATACAATGTCGCTCGATAGATCTCTGATACTTAACAGGATGGGTAAAATTGCAGAATTGATTTGAGTTACATAAGCAAAGTACAGTTCATTATTTACAATGATTGCAGTCACAAAAATTAGAATTATGTCCTGCTAAGCTAGAAATAAACATTCTCGAGTTTATCTGATACAGCGCAAGATGCAAAATGAATTTTGATGAAGGTGGGACAAAATTGCTAGATGCTTGTGAGCGCTCAGACATGTACGCGGAGATGGCCAACGGGCTACCAGCCAGCTGCCGAGAGTACGCGATGGCAGAAACGCACATGAAGAATTTGAGTAGCTATTGGCGCCGGTTCGTCGACGGGTTAACGAGATAAATATCGATTAGCACTCTTTGGGGCATGGCCCAGCGCTCACGAAACCCAAACAGTACTTGCTCTCTTGTCATGTAACAATAAAGCCCCAGGGCCAGATAAAATCAAATTTAACTTGTTAAAGAATCTGCCAGACTCTGCCAAGGGACGCTTGTTGAACTTATTTAATAAGTTTCTTGAGGGTAATATTATCCCTCATGACTGGAGGCAAGTGAAGGTCATCACCATCCCAAAACCAGGAAAACCAGCCTCCGACCACAACTTGTATCGACCTATTGCAATGCTGTCCTGTTTCCGATGATGATCTTGTTTCGCCTCGGCAATTGGGTTGAAGCAAATGCACGGTGTCTTTGTCGAACAACTTTATTCAAAAAAATTCGGCATCTATAAAACTTCGGGATATGAAAGAATGGACTTTTCCCTTTCATTTGAAAGTAAAATTAAAATATTCTATCGGGGGGTCTAGAACAACTTTTTATTTTAAAGTTTTTTGATTGAAAACTTAAGTTTTTTAATGAAATTATTTCGCATTTTTGCTACTAATTGGTACTATATACATTCAAAAAATAGAAAAAAGTGAGAATCTGATGAACAATCCTACTGTCTACAACTTCGTAGAATGCTATAAATCGATATAAAATCACCCGAGAAAGTTATTAAAATTTTATCAGTTTTTAGGTGGATTAAGAAATCGATTAATTAGGACTTACAAAAAAAATGTTGGGTTTAAATGAACAGTAAATTCAGATAAATTTCAATGTATACAAAGTTTCATTCTCAGCAGACAAAATATATTTTTAGATTTCTCCGGGTCTTGGGCGAAAATGACGCTTTATGAACAAGGAGGTGTGGAAAGGTGTTGACCAAATTTATTCGATAATCTTATACCTTTTCAAGATGTTGATTAATGTAGTAACGGATTTTATCATGCCTTTTTCATTTCTTTTCTCGCTCTAGAGGATAGCTAATGTAAACTAGAATGACCCTTCTTTCTGATCCTATCCTGCCTGGTAAAATACAATTGGCTTAAATTCAAAGCTTTATATTTGAATGAACTAAAGTAGACAGTTCGAGTCATTGTAATAAACGACGTATTTTATTGCAATTTTGGGTTGAGAATCCTGTTTGTCTTTATCAATATTAAAATAAAGATGATTGAAAAAGAAAGAAAGCTCTTTGAGTTTTGGATCCATCTTTGCTATCTTTTGGAGTAGATTCATTTCATCAGAATTAATAGATGCAGATTTTTACTTATCCTCAAATTTTATTTCCAAATCTAACACACTTCACATAATCTTAGAAAAAAGACCAAAACCAAGTTTCATAATTTCCTTTAAGAAGAAATTCCGGAGTCGTCACTCGTTGTACACGGATCACAACAGAAGACGCACAAGAAAATATCAGGCTGGACCATACATTCAGTAAATTCGCAAAGTAATACAAGTCTGTTTATGGAAGATCTCTCTCATAATATGGGATAAGAGCAAAGACAACATATCAAGAAGACAGAGTTGCCAGTTCAGTTTTGAATCTGGAGACATTAACAGCAATACGTCTTTCGGGTAAAGGTGATACTTTTTATATCTACTTTTATATTGAGATCGCTATCTTCGTACAATAGACAAAACCTTTATTTCTCATTTACTATTGCGATTTCTGTTCAATGTACAGCGACTCCCAAAAGTTAACAAACTTGAACATAAATCTCATCTAATTATGTTTCTATCCTTCATGAAACTGTCAATCAGGATTCTCAATTGAAATAAAATCAAATGACTGAACACCTAATCGAGTTTGATCAAACATAAGCTGTTCGCTCACGAGGCGACAGGACACGCGCCACAAAAATATTCACTATGGATTTTGTTCTACCTATTCCAACGCTGTTGCTGTTGCCGCGTTGGAATAGGTAGAACAAAAACCATAGTGAATATTTTTTGTTGCGTGTGTCCTGTCGCCTCGTGTGCGTACAGCTATAAAGTTAAAGTTTAGGCCAAATATATCCAACAAGATGCTAACGAGCAAAAAGGTTGATTCAAGATTACATCAAGCATACTCCAGAATGAGTGAAGAATAAAAGAAGAAACAAATATATCTGTGACAGAAAAAAACTTTTTCATTTTGCTGCATTACCCAGCATCTTTCAAAAGAGTCTTAATTTTGTTCAAATTTTATCTACTCTTCTCTATATCTCCATGCTCCCAAAATATCATTGGTGCGCAAAAAACGGTGGAATCTGGAACTATGTTTTTTACGCTTAAAGGTGGGTCTTTGCAAGTATTCAGGGTCATCTGAGCACACTGTTAATATAAGGCAATCCATTTTTACAAATAAAAACGGTTTTGGAATAAAGCTTTTTTAACCAATAGGCCTCGTGCGAATCTAGAAACTTTGATAAAAATTTAATAGCGTTCTCTGGCGATTTTAGATCGTAATGTAGTTTTCTGCAAAGTTGTACACAATGAAATTGTCCATCAGATTCTCACTTTTGGTAATATTTGAATGTCTAAAGTACTACCTAGGGGCAAAAATGTGAACCAGTTCCATTGAAAAACCTAAATTTTCAAACAAAAAAACTTTAAAATAAAAAGTTGTTCTGGAGCCCCCGACAGAATATTTTAATTTTACTTTCAAATGAAAGGGAAAAGCCCATTCTATCACATGCTGAAGTTTTAGCGATGCCGATTTTTTTCGAATAAAATTGTTCTACCAAACACACCGTGAATGGCTTTCTGTCAGATACACAATTTGGTTTCCGAACAAAGGGCCGAACGACTATCTTGACTTGCTCTCAAGAGAAATACAAATGGCTTTAAAAAAAGGGGGGGGGGGGGCTTTTGATTCAGTTTCTATCCAAATTTCTTTCTGCACCAGTATGGTCTTTCACGGACTCTAAACAAATTTTTGCTAAACTTGCTGTCTGAAAAACACATGCATTTTTCGCATGGTGATTTGTCGAAATCACGAATTATCTACATGGGTCTTCCCCAGGGCTCATGTCTAAGCCCCCTTCACTACAACTTTTACGTGAATGACATTGACGAATGTCTTGTCAATTCCTGCACGCTAAGTCAGCTTGCAGATAACGGTGTGGTCTTTGTTACATTTGTCTGCTTGGGCCCTCCAGCTGGGTATCGAGTTCTCCACGGAGAAAACTGAGCTAGTCGTATTTTCAAGGAAGCATGAACCAGCGCAACTACAGCTTCAATTAATGGATCAAACTATTGCTCAGGTTTCAACTTTCGAATATCTCGGGGTCTGGTTGGACTCTAAAGGTACCTGGGGATGTCACATTAGGTATCTGAAACAGAAGTGCCAACAAAGGATCGACTTTCTCCATACAACAACCGGAACATGCTGGGGTGCCCACCCAGAAGACCTGATCAGGCTGTACTAAACAACGATATTGTCGGTGATGGAGTACGGGATTTACTGTTTCCGCTTCGCTACGAACATACATTTCATCAAACTAGAGCGAATCCAATATTGTTGTTTGCATATTATTTTGGGTTGCATGCACTCCACTCATAAGATGAGTCTAAAAGTGCTAGCAGGTGTTCTTGCGCTGAAAATGGATTTTGGGACCTCTCATATCGATTGCTCATCCGATGCGATATCTTGAACCCGTTAGTAATTGCAAATTTCTAGAGGCTTGTCAAACTCAATTTTCAAACCCGATTTATATCCTTGTACTTCGATTACATGGCACAAAATACCAATCCTTCTTCATATCATCCCAATCGTGTCAATCTCCCCCATGCTTCTGATTCAAGCGTATTCTTCGACACATCCATAAAGTGCGAGATTCGACAAATCCTGAATCACATACGTCCGCAAGTGATCCCATGTATCTTTTATAGTAAATTTCGAGAAGTCGACTGCAACAAGATGTTTCACACCGACGGGTCAAGCCTCGACGGCTCCACTGGCTTCGGTATATTCAATCAAAACCTCACCGCCTCATTCAAACTCAACGATCCTGCTTCAGTTTTCGTCGCAGAACTTGCTGCTATTCAGCATACCCTTGGGATCATTTATACTTTGCCCACCGATCATTACTTTATTGTCTCGGATAGCCTCAGCTCAATCGAGGGTCTCCGTTCAATGAAATCTAGAAAGCACATTCCATATTTTCTGGGGAAAATCTGGGAGCGCCTGCGTGCTTTGTCTGTAAGATCGTACAAGATTACCTTAGTTTGGGTTCCCTCGCATTGCCCCATTCCATGTAATGAAGAAGCGAAATCTTTAGCTAAGGTGGGCGCTTTAGAAGGTGATATATATGAAAGACCAATCAGCTTCAGCGAATTTTTCAGTATTACTCATCAGAGAACCCTCGAAAGTTGGCAATCTTCATGGAGTAATGGAGAACTAGGAAGGTGGCTATATTCGATAATTCCTAAGGTATCGAAGAAACCATGGATGTGGGTCGGGATTTCATTCGTGTGATATCTCGGCTCATGTCCAATCACTACACTGGGCTCGCAAAAAGCGGTATCTGCGCCTGTGGTAACGGTTATCACGATATCGAACATATTGTCTGGGCATGCGCCGAGTACTGTTCTGCCAGATCTCAACTTCGTGGAAAATAACAGGTAAGTTTATTTATGTGTGAATAGGTACAAACGTTTAAAAAATATGTATACTGGTGGGGCAAGACGGAGTCTTGATTGATTCTATTGATTCATCCTTATATGAAAGTCTCGCCCGTAGAAACAAAATACTAGAAGTCAAACGTGGAGAACCATCCAGTTAGCTGAAGTCTCACATGCAGTAGACTGCAGGATGTATGTTAATGTAACCGAGGTTCAATACGGGATTCCTAGAAGTCCCATACTCTAGCTGTGTGATCGAGGAACTGATGTTACCAATTACGCATTTAATATATAACCTTCCAGTTTTGTATAATTGATTGTGACTTATCAAATGATCCAATGTTGGAACTGATTGTGTAGCTCTCTTTTTGACAACGGCAAAAATTATTAGAAAATACATCATTTGCTTAGACTCTAAATCGAACCCCAAAACGTCGTTTTTCACCTCGAATTGAACATATATATATATATATATATATATATATATATAAAGAAGAACCACAATCTATTCAAAGCATCCGCTCAATATTTTGCATTATGATCATCCTTTCTGCAACATGTCCGTCTTACCCCTACCATATGTCCGTTTCACCCACAGTATGGAAAAAGTGCAGATATTTCTTCGTTTTCCAGTTCTTTAAAAACTGATACAAAATGATTTTTGTAAAATAAACTTGACCCTCTTTACTGTGAAAACCGACGGGATATTTTATTCTTGTGACTTATGTTCATGATATCAGCAGTATTATAACGATATTCATAACTCTTCTTCGCTTTATTGTGGTAGGTTATTTTTGGATTACTATTGGATGTTTAACTCGGAGAAACATAACAATATGAACTGGACCATAAAAGTGTAACCATTTCGCGGTAACATTATTTGGGAAATGTGCTGCTAACACGATTTGTAACTCAATAGTTTATTTTGACCGCTCAACTCAGTTTTCATTTTCTGCTCGGACACCACATTGAACATTATCACGGGAATAACGATGTTCGAAGTCCTAATAGATTTCTTACATTCACTGCTCGTATATATGGCTGGTCACTACCAGACACAGATCATATTGTATTTCATCATAAATATTTTGGAATAGTTCACTCAAAATTTTCAAGATCATATGTAGAGTTTTATGAAAGTGAAAATGATTATGGATATCTTCTAGATATTTCCAAGCACACAAGATAGATCGCGAATAATGTGCTATGAATCAAGAACCAGATCACGAATGCCTGTTAATTTATGATTTTGTGAACTGTTCCACCAGCACCAGCATGACTAATATTCTAGGAATCACGAGTCTGAAAATAATATCTTGCGATTATGTGAACTATTCCACGAAAACAAATAGTGAATCGAGGCTTATATATTAGGTATCATGAATATGTTCACGAAGAATGAGGAATATTATTGAATATTATTCCACGTTGAGTGGAAGAGTTCAACTAAGTATATTCAGATTTATTTCTTCATAGCGTAAAACAATTTTGGTAAAATAATTTTTTTTCTCCATATTCAAACTGTTTAGTTTTTGTGAACTAATGAATAACCCCGAAAACCAGATCATGATCAAGATGCATTAAATCATGATTTCGTTCACTGTCAGACTGTAAATGTTCCTTAATTTTAAAAAGAAAATAATCGACTAGACTTTTGGTTTATGAATGTTCATAAAGTTGTTAACTATTACACTGTTTTTGTAATGTTAAAACCTAATTGTTCCAAAATTCACTATTTTGTGAACCATTAGTTCCGTGTTGCATTTATGCCTCGAAGAAAACACCAATGAATTAGGTAAATACATCATTTCTCAATAGATAGACATGAATCATTCCTATGAACGACATATTAAAATGTACGACAAAGTCGTATTTGAGTTGAATGTACTGCGAGCCCGCATTTATCATCAGAAAATTGTGGAAAACTAAATGTCGAATAAATAAAAATGAATGTTAGTATGTGTGTGATTTATGGACGCCCAAACGCCTTACCGATTTGCCATAAAAATGTATACGTAGTAGACATTTGTTATCTGCTCACCAGATGGCACTCCTATTTCGTTGAAAGTCGCAGCAACGCGCGACGGGTATTAGCTAGTATCGAATAAAAATGGAGCAATACCGTTCTTCTTCATTCGACAAATATGTTATAACTTCATCAAATGAACACCTACATGAAACATTATAACAGATTCGGAAAGTACACAAAATTTCACAAAACATTCAACCAACATAAACTAAATATACTAGAATTTGATGATTTGACTTTTATTGAAATACGTTAAATGTTCTAATTCGTCACGCGTTGTAACGTCACGTTCCATTATCGGCCATAAAACAATCCACTTTCAGTATATTCAGTTAATGTTGATTGAATCTTTCGTGAAATTTTGTCTACTTTCTGAATTTGTAATAAATTTTGATGTAGGCCTTCATTTGGTAAAGTTATAACACATTTATCGAATGAACATTCGTCAAATCGTTGTAACGTCACGAAAGAATGTGAGGAATTCCACGAACAATTTTTTTGTTCGATTATTGTATTTTATACAGCAAAACATTCTGAGAACGAGTTTCAGGGAATAAATATTTATGTATGAAAAAAATGTTGTATCGTTATTCACAAAAACAAAAAAATGCGGTTAAAATTGAAATTGCAAAAGAACATTTTTTCTAATTTTTTATATTCTGTCAACAAAAACCTAAAAAGAAAAGAAACATTTTGAATGTGATTGTATGATGGAGAACTTATCGGTAATTTTTTTTTCTAACAATAACTTTATACATGTTCTTAAATTTCATACTAATTGACATACAAAACTGTAATTTTATTACAGAATATTATTCTATGTATCATTTTAAATCGAAGAGCATTTAACAAAAATATTGCAAAATACGATAGTTTTTGAGATATTAGGAATTTTGTTTCAACAAAAACAGTTAATTCGTGTGATTATTCCTTTTCTATAGCTATTCGCGTTACCCCATCATAATATGTCAAAAATCATATGTTTATCGTTTTAAAGAAGTAAAAGAAACTTTTTTAGTGTATTTGGATCATGGAGAAGCTTTCAATAAAAAAAAGTTTTCCTAACAACAACTTTTGACATATTTTTATAATTCATACTATTTGCAGTAAAAAATTACAATTTTCTTTTTGAGTATGATTCTAAACGCTATTTTAAATCAAAATGCTCATAATAAAAATTTTCTTAAATGTAGTAGTTCTCGAGATATTTGAAATTTTGTTTTAACAACACAATCCTTTTGTTTTATTACGACCTTTTCAGAAGTTATTCGCGTTTCTCCATCAACAGCAATAAGTTTTTAGAAGGCCCATAACATTTCCTGTAACTTTCTCTTTGACATCAAGGTGATATTGTAAACCGTTTAAAAGCTATATGGAAACAACCAAAATACTATTCAACCATAGGGTGTTATGATTAAACTAAATAGTTCGATCATATTTTGGTTATTTTAATGTAACTTTTAAATGGGTTGAAATATCGCCTCAGTATCAAAAGAGAAGTTACAGGAAAAGGTCGTAATAAAACAAAAGAATTGTACTGTTAAAACAAAATTTAAAATATCTCGAGAACTACTAGATTTCAGATTTTTTTTGTTATGAGCATTTTGATTTAAAATGGCGTTTTGAATAATATTCAAAAAGAAAGTTGTATTTTTGACTGCAAATAGTATGAATTATGAAAATATGTCAAAAGTTGTTAGGAAAACTTTTTTATTGAAAGCTTCTCCATGATCCAAATACACTAAAAAGTTTCTTTTACTTCTTTAAAACCATAAACATATGATTTTTGACATTTTATGATGGGGTAACGCGAATAACTTTCAAATAGGGCATAATCACACAATTAGATGTTTTTGTTAGAACAAAATTCCAAATATCTCAAAAACTATAGCATTTTGGAAAATTGTTGAATGCATTTTGATTTAAAATGATACATAGAATTATATTCTGTAATAAAATTACAGTGTTGTATGTCAATTAGTATGAAATTTAAAAACATGTATAAAGTTAGTGTTAGAAAAACTTTTTTACCGATAAGTTCTCCATCATACAATCACATTCAAAATGTTTCTTTTCTTTTTAGGTTTTGGTTGAGAAAATATAAAAAATAGAAAAAGTGGGTTTTTTGCAGTTTTGATATTTAACAAAATTTTTGTTTTTGTGAAAAATGGCACAACATTTTTTTCATTGTATATTTTTTTCGTACATAAATATTTATTCCCTGGAACTCATTCTCAGAAAGTTATTCTGTATAAAAAATATTCGAACAAAAAAAATTGAAATTAAGGCACGTAGAAATGTTTACGCCCTTTTGAAAAATCGCTCTTGTATCAAAATATTGCAATTGTCAGAAGAAAGATTCATAAACTGAACACAACTTCATAGTTTCGTTCGAATCGAAGATGGTCATATTTTGTGGTGGGGCCGGTTTCTCATGGAATCCCTTATGTGTCAAATGTACTTTTTTATTTAAAGGTGAAAGTCACTTTTTCACTCTAACTCGAATACTGTTCTACTTTAAATTTTTTGGACATCATTTTTGGATTCAGCACACGATTTTACATCGAAAATGGAAGTCACATATTGAAGCTCAGATTTTTCTTTTAATTTTGTATTGGTGGATGAAATCACAAATATATAGCAATTTTGTCACACCCTCATCAACATTCATTTTCTTCGTACACTGATAATATAAATTCGAAAATATAATGAAATCGATCTTGCAATGCACGAATTAATTCATTGTTTTCTGCAACGAAGTATTTTCGTGCATTGTAAATAGTGGGTTTCGTTCATTTCATTAACAAGAATGCCTGCTTGGTGAACGAAAGCTTTCGTAAATTTTACACATTTAATGTACACTGCACGAATATTATCGTTGATAAAGACATTATTTTTCGTGAATGAAACGAAATGTTTTGTTTATTTTAATAAGCGTTTGTGTATATTACGTTGGCGGCACGAATTAATTTCGTTTATTTTAGAAAGGTTTTCGTATATATTAGCCTCTTATTGTTTTCAGTCGATCGTTTGGGATCGATCTTTGACAATATCGATTTTTTTTAATTTAAAAAAATCGATTTGGCCAAATCGATTTCATTGTGGTACGAAGAAATGGCCGCTTGATAAACGAAAGTTTTCGTAAATTTTACTTATTTAGTTTACATTGCACGAATGTAATCATTGATAACAACATTATTTTTCGTGAATGAAACGAAATGTTTCGTTTATTTTAATAAACGTGTATGTATATTACGAACGATTTTGTTGATCGCATGAATGCATTTCGTTAGAAAAGTTTTCGTATTCATTAGCATACTATTTATTTCAATCGATCTTTTAGAATCGATGTTTGGCAACAACGAGTTTTTTTAAACAAAAGGATCGATCTGGTAAAATCGATTTTGCTCACCTCTATAGAGGACTAGAAAGATTGTGGTGTGATGAAATGAACGCTTGATGAACAAAAGTTTTCGTAAATTTTACTTATTTAGTGTACATGACACGAATGTTATCGTTGATAACGACATTATTTTTCGTGAATGAAACAAAATGATTCGTTTATTTCAATAAATGTTTGTGTATATTATGAACGAATTTGTTGGTCGTACGAATGCATTTCGTTCATGTTAGAAAAGCTTTCGTATTTAATTGTTGTTTTGACTTTGCTCCGGCAGAGAAAAACTCAAACTTCTTCATTCAAAACCAACGAGCAGTTCGTGATGGCTCAACTGAATCCGTACTGCTCCGGATTCTGGATCAAGCGAAAGAGGTTCAGGAAATCTTCCTGAAACCGGCGGACACGGATACGGCTACTAAATAATCAGACCGAGACCGTCGTGATCATCAACAATCATCTGACGTATAGCAACAATGACTCCATATTGAAGCTCTTTTGACGTTGACGGTTTGACGAATGGTGCTCGTAAATATTAGAAAGATATTCGTATATAGCAGCGAACAATTCGTTTGCCGAATGAAGCTGTTTCGTAACAAGCCAACGAAAGTCGTTTCGTGATTTTTACGAAAAACTCGTAATAAAAAATTAAAGTGTTTCAATAGAACTACGAACGATTGATTATATGTACGAAAAATTCGTATATTTTATTAAAATTTTCTGTGCTTCCTAGTTCCTAGCGATTTACGAATATATTCTATCAGTGTATACATTTGCATCTTGCACTGTATCAGATAAACTCGAGAATGTTTATTTCTAGCTTAGCAGGACATAATTCTAATTTTTGTGACTGCAATCATTGTAAATGATGAACTGTACTTTGCTTATGTAACTCAAATCAATTCTGCAATTTTACCCATCCTGTTAAGTATCAGAGATCTATCGAGCGACATTGTATTTCCAATCAAAGCTTTTATTGTAGTCGAATGATATAGTTTAAAATTTTTTAATAAGATCATGTATAAAAGAAATGGAGAAACTTATCTGGCCGAGCAACTATATCCTTGATTAAAATAAAACCTTAGTTCATCGTTCTGTTTCACAATTCCGTTAGAACTAGCAATTTCCAGGAATAACGTCGAGCTGAAATGCACTATTATTCATCAAAACGAAATCGTATCACCAAAAAGTTATAAAGAACTTAAACAATGTAAGAAAAAATACTTGCACAAATCAAAATGGAATTTTATCACAAAATATCTAACTATGTTACATATTACGAAAGCTCAACCATGCATGTGGTTTTCGTCATTTACTTCCAACACTCATTTGGTAACCTCCATTATAGATAAAGAACAAAAGAACCTTCCAGTATCTGAAACGAAACAAATCGATGTTTGGCCGTTGATTTGTTTCTGATCTACACTATGAATCTGTTGTTTTTGTTCTTTGCTAATCTTTAAACTAGCAATCGCGAAAAGTAGTAGCAATTCGTATATAAAATTTTATTGCCAATTCTGATAACACATGAATTATGATACTGTTCCCCAAATCTGAGTGTTCGAATCCTAACGAAGAACGATTGAGTTCTTATTAGATTATGAATTCTTCCTCGGTGGCTCATTTGCATATTTCAAAAGCTTCGTATACTGAGGTTTTATATTTTTGTATGGTTCCGTCGAAAGATATCGTCGAATTAGGGTTGGACTGTATTCGCATTTTCAGACTAGAGGAAAATGTGGGGAATAGCCGGCTTAGTCATAATACCATGCTTTCTATAACTAGTAGTAATTGGGACAGTATTGAGTAGCTTAAATCAAACTAAGAGTTAGTATTTATTGTGCATAATATAAATGTGCAAACAAATGTTCGATGTTAGCAAACTAACCAAATTTTGTTGACAAGTGAAATTATCCGTCAAACTATATAAGCGCAATTTTACACATTCTAGTGATTTGTTTGTCGAAATGTAGACAAATATGCGGATGCGTAGCACAATAGATGCTTTGAATATCATCATAAGGCAAACATGATATGAATTACTATGAAAATTACCAATAATTATATTACTTAGGGTTTTGACGTCAAGTAACTCAGACAAAATCGAAGAATCGAAGACCACTTGAGCAAGATGCCACAACAGGTACTTGTGATAAAATGTGAAAAAATCGACTTTTCTAAAACTGTGTTCCGAATTTCGTTCAACTGAAAAAATATTTTCGAACCACGCTCTTGTGATTGTTAGATGTTTAAAAAAATCGTCTCATTCAATGTACTAATTGAATTGCAGCTATCTGCGTTATACCAGACAGTCAGTCGATATTCCGTTGAATATTTTGGAATGAACAAATTTTCATTCACTTTCTCTGAGAAATCGAAGCCGGCAGCGGTGACCTTGTAGTACATAAAACTATTTTGTTCTAGACAATGTTCTAGACCACCAAATCAAAGTAATTTATGTCTATTCAAATAGGTTATGCAATTTATACTTACTCATCATCCCATAATTATATTCAAAAATGCTTACTCGAACACACATGCCATATCTCGTCGAACTGAGTCGAATGGTACATCGTACTGAGTAATCCAAACTTCGGATAGATGGTCAAAATGGTAGCCGGGTTGAATTGGTTTTATTGAACGTAAAATTGTTCTCAATTAAAAAAAAACGTATTGTCATGAATTCGCATGCTTAACCCATAAATTTTTTTTTCTCAAAGTGCAATTGAGCAAAGTGTCGGGAAAGAATATCTTTACACTACGTAAACTGGAACATATTACAATACGCACAAGAAAATTGAATTTAGAGTCAATCTCAGGATTTCCTGAGTTGTTCAATAAACATCACCGTCTGCATTTTCGATCAATTTGAGTACTTTTTATATTTCAGATTAGAAAACATTTTCGCTATAGTCTCAGGATCACGAATTAGTTGTGCGCCTGTTTTCAACATGTCAGCTAAGATATTAGTTTACAGTACTAAACATATTCCGAGAAAAGCTCATTCGAATATGTCCTATTACTATGTACATTTGAGTTTCCGAAAATTTTCGCAGACAATGGCCTCCGGAAAATACAGATACAGAAAAAATTACAATGAATTTTAGCCTTTATATAGACGACAAATAACTTCCTAATACAGAACCTGTGCCTCAATATCTCATGCGCAAATTGATATGTTGCGATAGTATGGAAAACCTGAACCTTTGAAACTTTTTGGAACTAGTATGAGAGATTATTTTGGTAATTAGAAATAACAGTTGTCCATCTCACTCATTACTCCGATCATCCACGTGCTGCTATAGCTATAGATTAGGGCATTGCGAAAAAAATTTTTTTTTGGATTGTCAAAGGCCCCCCCTCTCATATTGTGACAAATGTCAAAGTAAGCTCAAATGCCAAATTTCACATCATTTGGACAATTCTAGACCCCCGCCCACGTCGCTTGAAATTTTTGAATTTGGTGCTATGGGAAAATGTGGAGGAAAAATATAATAAATGCTATAACTTTTGAAGTAACAATCAGAAAATTACAATTTATACCTCCTTTTAAAGGAAATAACCTTAGTATTGGAATTGATATATTCCTGTCTCTATAAAAATACGGGAAAGTGGGGTAATAGGTCATTTTGACCCCAAAATCCCCTATTTTTTGAATTTTTCTGCTCCGTTGTGCAAACCATGCATATTTTGCAGTTCTTCTAATGTGAAAAAATCTCAGAAATCGAACGGAACCTTTTAGACCTTTTTCTGAATACGAGAAGTTGGGGTTATAGGGTCTTTTGTTATTCATATTAAATTTTATCATTTTCTCGTGCATATATCTCTATTATTCTTCATTCAATTTTCATAAACTGTACCTTGTTCAATGTAGAAAATCCTTAGGAACAAAATAAAAATAGATTCGTTACCTTCCCGGTAACTTCAGATTCAGAAACATCAAATTATCTGACATATAGTCTCGATTTCATATTTTTATCATAAAATCGCACATATTAACTGCATTTAACAACAAAATTCTTATTTAAATTTACTATTTAAAGTGGAAAATGCGCTTAGGAATCACATGAGAAAAGTTTCATACCTGGAAAAATAGGTGAAGTTGAGGTTTTAGGACATTAAATGAAAAAAATGTTGTTTGTAGAGTTAATGTCAAAAAATTTGATGTTTTTGAATTTTTACGCAAACGAATCTATTTTTGTTGTATTTCTAACAATTTTCCACGTTCAACAAGGTACAATTTATTAAAATTGAATGAAGAATAATAAAGATATATGCACGAGAAAATGATAAAATTTAATATAGATGACAAAAGGCCCTATAACCCCAACTTCTCGTATTTGGACAAAGGTCTAAAAGGTTCCATTCGATTTCTGAGATTTTTTCACATTAGAAAAACTGCAAAATATGTATGGTTTGCACAACGGAGCAGAAAAATTAAAAAAATAGGGGATTTTGGGGTCAAATTGACCCAGTGCCCCACTTTCCCGTATTTTTCTAGAAACAGATGTGTCTCCATTCCAATACTAAGGTTATTTCTTGTAAAAAGAGGTATAAATTGTAATTTTCTGGTTGTTACTTCAAAAGTTATAGCATTTAATATATTTTTCCTCCACATTTTACCATAGCACCAATTTCAAAAATTTCAAACGAAGTGGGCGGGGGTCTAGAATTGTCCAAATGATGTGAAATTTGGCATCTTAGCTTACTTTGACATTTTCCACAACATGAGAGGGGGGGCCTTTGAGAATTCAAAAAAAAATTTTTTTTGCAATGCCCTACTATAGATGTATCCACGTGCTATATGTAGCAGCAAGGAAGCCGAGCTTTTCACATACACATGCACGTTGAGCCAGGCGCGCTAACAGTGGTGTAACTGCGTAGTAGCGTGCGCTTCCGCAAATAAAGAAATTCTCGATCAATAGATGTATTTGCAAGCGTTGAATGTATTTTATTCAACGCATAACAATGTAAAAATCGTATTCTGCATCTTTTGGTAATCCACATGATTACAAACAGTTATAATCCATAAATGAACTTGTAATATACTACGAAGGAATAGGACGGAATCCTTGTTGATACAACACTGGTTTTGGTGGGGTGGAAACCAGAGAATGCAGAGAAACGGGAGAGGCAATTTTGTTTTCAGGAGCGGAATCATAAAGGATTCGAAATTTTCGCGATTTTCTCTACTAAAACTACCGATAACTTTGGAAGTAATTGGAAATTTGAAATAAATTTTTCACCAATGTCTTCGGTAATTATCCTAGTTTACTGGATACCATTTATGTTTTTTATTTTTGGTCTATTTCCAAAGATATTGCGAGATTAAGGCAAAAATGTACCGATTTGCTGCCCTCTTGGCGCGGAAGTGCAGACTCGCACCTTAAGTCCACGCTGGCACGTAGCCAGAGGGAAGGAGGGGGAGTCTAAAGGGTAACTCCGCTCCCCCACCACATTTTCGGGAATAATGATAAATGTTCACAAATAAAAAAAAATAATAATTCCAAACAAGCGTGTTTTCAAATTGATGTGAAAATGATATAGAATAAATTTAATAGTAGAATGAGCATTGGCAAAATCAAATTCTTACATTGGCGATCCTGCCGGTTATTGTAAAAAGAATCCAGTTAGAATCCCCCACGCGGTTAAATCAAGTAAGGAAAGAGTGAAAGCGTGTAAACTGAAAGACTTCCCAAAACAATATGGCGACTCGAAAGAAAAAGAATTGTGAAAGCGTGTAAACCACGTGCCTTTTCATACTAGCAAAATTGCTGCTTGGTCGCCTGTCATGAAAAATGGCTGCTTTGTAGCCTGCAAAGAAAAAACTCAGCAGCCGCATGCATATATTATATTTCGCAAAAATCGCCTTAAGGGCCATCCATATACCACGTGGACAATTTAGGAAAGGGTAGAGGTCACGAGAAAGTCCATGCTTGTCTATTGGGATGGGGGTATGGGTAATGTCCACGTCGTCATATTTTTGTCTTTTATATAAAAATGAAACAAATTTGTATTGTCATTGGTGTGAGTGGTTATATTCAAATTTTTTCAAGATTTTTAAATAGTCCAAGTGCTTATAACAGCATAGTATATGCGTGTGCATCACGTGTGAAAATTGAAAACATCTATGAAGACTATCATCGAAAAAATCATAAGAACTCGCACGAAAAAGAATCAGCATTTTTTATCTAGGGTAACTGCTCCCTAATTCATTTTAGCACCTCTATTCATCTCACCCATTTGAACACATTAGTTAGAGCAGTATCTGCTATCTCTATTCAACGCATTAGCTCAAATGGTAGGATGAATAAGGGTACGTTGTGCTCGACTTTTCGCTTCGCTCAAACGCGAGTATCTTACATTTCCCAGGAAATTTTTTTAAACTGTACTGCTTCTTAGGAACGAAGCAAAGATGATGATACCTATTTAAGCGCAATCCACTAACTCTAAGTCGAGTTATCAACGAAATAGTGTGATATCCTGACTAATGAGATGAATAAGGGCTCGTCTACCCTAAATCACTTGATGCAATCATCTGTAACATGGTCTAATCACATCAATTTTGGATTTCATAGCTAGAGGTTGAAATTACGAACCAATTCAAGAATTCAAAGGTTATTTGTGATGAATCTTTGAAATGTAAATATAAAATATCATAAGTCGTTGAGATTTGAACGATTTTCATAAGGTTTGCTTCATATTAGTCTTCCACATGGGAAAATTTTCTTAATCCCATTTTTATGAAACTACCATTTTTTTTGAAAGTCCACATGGACACCGTAGGGAGGGGTAGGGGTTTATGAATCGTCCACACTTGTCCACGAGGGGGGCAGAAAAGAGGGGTTTTTTGTCTACGTGGTAAACATCGCAATTGAATAAAAAAGCTCGCGCATAAATATCAGCAAAAATACCTTGCCGCAATGAAAACTAGGCATGACGGTTCGGGACAACCACATTATATTCAAATCACAAAACAAATAGTTTTCCTTTTGTTCTAACATAATAACATCGCATAATTGCATATAATCAATCGTAAGACTAAAACAAAATGGCCGCCAGCATAAAATATTACCGCTACAAAGCTTGGCATGGCAGATCGGGACGACCGCATTGTATTCAGCTAAATGCCTTGAGCAACACGATTTTTTTAGCCATTAATGCATTGCTCGTATACGCACACCAGCGCACAGTGTCGCCTAGCCGGACAAAACCTCAAAATTTTATTTTTGATTTTTCATGATTTAACATTTTTCTCTGTTTCTTAACAGGTTGAATAGAGTCTTCTTGAAATATTAAGTCCCGAGGACGATAGTTCGATTTTTTACATGACTTCAAAGGTGAAATAGATGATAAATTCTGAGGAAAACTATTTTCAAATCTAAGTTATTCAAATGCATATATCTTTTTAGTTAAGATTCCGATTGAGGTCAAACTGATTTCATGTGAAAGGTTATTCGCTGGACTTATAGCTGCCATTCAATTTAGTCGATACATGCCTTTCTTCTCGCTTAGACATGAAAAACAAATAATAAATCGAGCAATAGTTTAAAGTTATAATGTTCAAAGTGGCTGTACTTTTTTTTGAAACGGTTCGGAAAGATCGCTTGTTGTTCACGATACTCGAAAATTAGTGTACTTTCTGAAAATGAATATCTTGTTTTGCCCCTTTCTGCCCCGAGGTATGAAAAAAGGTGATTTTTCATGATACGTCTGAAGGAGACGCATGGTAGCCTTTGACTACCCAGGGTTCGCAATATAATTTATAGATGTGTCTTATCATTATCAACAATTGAAAAAATGTGTGTGCTGCTAAAAAATTCACCGCACCAAATTTTTTGAACGTGAATTTTTGGAAATAGTGCACTTTATATTTGTAAATGTTGAATTTTCGAACCACCCTAAGTGCCAAAATTTTGAGGAAATAAAAAACAAAAAATAAACATAAAATATGAATTCAGCGTCACAAAATTACCCTAATGTGAAGTTTTCATCAAATTCGGGCCACTTTTGAGGTTTTGTCCGACTTTTGTATGGAAGGTGATCACTGTGCAGCGTTAGCAACGACGAGCCAAAGGGCTCATTGATCGCAGCAACCTCGACCGGCCATCTTTTTGCTTATGATCGCCTCACAGGTAAGACGTGCTCCTGTTGCTCTCATTTAAGTGTAATACCGTGATGGGATATTTTCAAGCGATGCAATCAAATTCTCAAATTTTGGTCTACGTGGTTTATGAATGGCCCCTTGTCTCTCTGGTCGTGACAATTTGGTGTATACAGTGCAACCTGCGGTGAAAACACGACCCATGGGCTTTTCCCATGTAAATTATCAAAAACGGTTCACCAGAAGTTGCCATCTTGGTTTTCAGAATTGCGTCCAAAATCGATCTCTGGTATCTACTCGTAAAGCCTGTTCCGAAAATACCCATATTGATTAGGTTAGAGAGAATTAAGCATTTGCCACAAAAAGGAGTCAGCTTCAAGACACAAACGCGCGCAGACGTAAAGTCGGTTGAGTGATTTTTGGCGCAGATTAAACGGCTTTTTGCGTGTTTATTGTAAAGATACGCGGTTTCTCTAAACCCGAAAATAAGTGGATGGTGGCATTGTGGCATTAGTGAAGTGGTAGATGGTTAAAAGGCATTTTGTTGCATTAATTTTAGCTCAAGAAAGTTGGAGTTTCGTATAAGCAACGGTGGTGGAAAACGAAAAAAAAAAGTTGCCGTAAGAAAGAGAGTGTGTACAGCTAGGAAGAAAAGAGCAGGAAGATAAATATTGAGAAGTGAGATATCAACGTGATATTGGTGTGCGTATATTGGAGGCCTATTTGACAGACTTCCGAAAAGCTAGCGCGGCAAAAAGAGAGGGAGAGTGACGTCGCGCATATTAGATTGGACTTTCCTATTGGAAACGGGGCTAGGCTGGACGCGTGTCGGACAGGCTAGCAGGAACAGAAAGGAAAAGGTAGGAAGAGGAATCTCGGTAAGTAGTGTGGAGAAAAGTTTCATTCCAATTGATAATCCGTCGTCCCATATGAGTGTAGCAGTATGAGTAACTATAAGGCGATTGTGAAGGGCAGAGAGGAGCAGATCCAAGTGGTATTTTTTCCTTCTATAGAGAGGGCCCTAATTCACCAGCTGGAAAAAAGAGATAGCTCATTCAGGGCGCATTGCTTCTCGGATGTGCAATACAGATTGTTGATAGCAGACTATATAGAGACATATGTATTGGGGAGAGAACTATATGGAGAAAGCTTTGAAGATACGGAGAGGCAGCGAGAAGGTAGAAAAGGAAATACTGCAGGCAACGGGAGAGCTTTTTAGAGTGTCTATCGGCATTTTTTATAGCGAAACAGACATGACGAGTGTGGTACCGTTAACGATGGTGGGATGCTCTCAACTAACGCCTGATCTGAAGTTATTTCACAAAAGCGATAGGGGGGAGGACGTTTTTGGTTGTTTTACCATAAACATAGCAGGCGAGCAAAACGACTGTAATGAAGTATGTATGTATGCGAGGGAGGAAGCAAGGGAGGAAATCTTCCGGCAGTATGAGTGCAAGTTGAATGAGAGGTCAATCTTGGTCAGGGAAGTAAATTTTGGGAACGATTTAGAGGAAGCGATAAGACATCAATTGTACTGGATCGAGGAAGATAGGGAAAACATTGCATTTAAGCTCGCAAGTTTGAAGAAGATATTGGGAAATGGTGAAAATTATAACTCGTCTAATAAAATCAATAATATAGCAACATGGAAATATATTGCGAAGGTTTTGGAGGTGAAAATCACCGTCATGCAGCATGATTATTGGGACGAAGTAGTGGGATGTAAGGACTGTAAACAAAAGGAGATAAAATTATGGCTGAAGCATGGGGAAAAAGATTCGTATGGCAGCGTTCTCGAGGTAGAAACGAATCATGATCGAATAACACCTCAATGGAAATATTGGGAGGATGGAGCTATAACACACATTCAAAGAGGACAGAATAACGTGGTTGAGTGCATTGTACATCAGATACAACTGCTATGCGTGGAAAAAGAGAAATTGGGAGATACAAGCACTATCAGAATGTATAGACAGTGGCTTAGAGAAGTAAAAGCAGGAAATGGTGTAAAAAATGGAACAACGAGGAACTAATAAGGAGGATAAGCGTCGCACTGAAAACGACTGTGGTAGTCCGCAATCTTGATGGGTCACATGAAGAAATTGGAGTAAGCGTTACAGGAAATAAAATAAATATGGTCTTCAGCGGTTTAAACTATGACAGCTATCACAAGAAATGTGAGATAGATAATGGGATAGGAGAAAAGCCATCGGGAGGGAGCACATACGGGAAACAGTGTGGAAAGAGTTTGAAGGTTGATGGCAAAATGGTACCAAAAATATGTAAACTGGATAGGTATTATCTAACCAAGGAGTTCAACTCTCGGAACACATTAAGGGTGAAGGAAATCGAGAAAGACGGTAATTGTCTGATAAGAGCTTTAGTAGACCAACTTACTGATTCGAAAACATATAGCACGGTCGAAGAGAAAGTCATAAAAGAGTTTAGAGGAATAATAGCTGATTATATCAATGAACATAGGGATCGATTCTAGCTATTTTTGACTGAAAGCCTGGAACAACAGGGGTTCGAAAGTTTTTTAGAATACGTTAGAAGAATGGGCACTTGGCTAGGATTCGAGACTATAGTGGCAGCAGCGGAAATATATGACAAATTAATTATTGTTTACCAAGAGGATAACCGAAGCATGAGGATTGGATCGGAAAAAACAATGAGGCGGACATAATAAGAATTCTATATACTGGAGGAGCGGTAAAAAATCATTATGATAGCGTGGTAGAGGTTATAGAAGAGAATAGCAATCGAGAAGGAAATAATAGTAGCATGAATACGAATGAAAGCGAATGTAATAGTACCGAGGAAAACTGTAACATAGGAGGGGTACAAACCGATATGCCAGATATGCAGCGGATTGAGGAAGAAACAAGCAAAAAAATTACTCAGAATGTAAATAGACACATGAGTGATGAGAGCACGAACAGCCTAAAGGACAAACAGATAAACAAGGAAGGGGGTACAAAGCAAATGGAAAAGAAAAAACGAAAAAGAGAGGAAGACAGCGATGGAAGAGATACATTCCATAGTGATGGTCCCACTCGGAAGGAAAGTAGACAAGGTCTGCAACGGATGGTCGGGAATGGTTGTGGCAGCTGCACCGAAGGTGTGAACGGTGATAAATCGGAATATACAAAGGATGTTAATAATATGGTAAGATTGGGCTCATTGAATGTTAGAGGATGTAAAAGACAGCATAAAAGAGAAGAGATAGACGAGGTCTTGAAATTTTATGAGGTAGATATCGCGGCGTTGCAAGAGGTAAACACTGATGGAAGTATTATTGAAACGAAAAACTACAAGTGGTTCGTTGTAAGAGAAGGACAAAATAAAGCGAGAGGATTAGCGATTTTAATCAAGAAGGAGGCCAATATAGTAATAGAGGATATTAGAAATATAGGAAAATCAGCCATTTCCGCGAGATTGAAGGTGGAGGGCGAGCTGGAGCTCATAGTAGTGAATGTACATGGTCCAAACAAAAAAGCCTACAATTTCTTGTCCAATATAGGAGCAGTGGCGGACCAGAACTATATAAGGGATAAATTAGTGATAGTAGGGGACTGGAATGCACAGATTGGTAGGGAAACAGTGACGGAAGAAGATTGTGTATATGTAGGGAAAAGGTTGGGATTCAACAAAAGTAATGACAATGGTGAGGAGTTCAAAATGTTCCTACATATTCGTAAACTAATAAATATCTCATCTATGATTGGTACCAACGTAAATTCAACCTGGCAAGCTAGAAGTAAAGAGAGCCAAATAGATCACATAGTAAAGCCACTAGACGGAAAGGTAAAATTCAGATTTATTAGAGGGTTATGGACGAGAGTAGATACAGATCACAAACTGTTATTGGCAGCAGTGAGAGTACCAAAGAGAATCAAAATACACGCCAAAGACAAGAAAATCATTGGATTGGATGCATCAGTACTCAAAGAAGAAGCAATAATGGAGAGATATCACGAGGCACTAAGCAGATATGAAATGAAAATTAATCTGCAACAAGTGAACGTAAGCGAAGCGTATCAGGCAATCACGGATAAAATGAAAAAATCAGCAGCAGTCGCATTGAGAACCTCAAAAATACCCTTGACTCCGAAAAGGAAAACAGCCTTGAACCGGCTTCAACAGGCGATGAATATAGCTAATAAATACCCTGATATGCTCCTCCACAAATGGAAGGTAAGAGACAGAAAACAAGAGTTTCAAGATGCTGTAAGAGAGCACAACGAAAATACCATTAAGGAATTCTACATGAAGCTAAACGATTTCGATGTAGCAGTCCGAATACGAAAATCATATCTGTTTCTGAAAAAGTATACTCAGAAGAAAAAACCGAGAAATGCCTATATCCCGACTAGACTATGGGGAGACATACTGAAGGAAAGTGAGGGTCCTAGTTTGCAACTACTAGACAAGCAGGACACATGTCCTATGACTGAACCCCCTACGCAGGAAGAAATGAGCTCAATAATAAGGAAATCGTGTAATGGAAAATCGGCCGGAGCAGATGGTATACGGATGGAGTATATTAAATATGCGGATGAAGAAACTTTAGAGCAGATGGTTGGAATTTGGAGGAGAATTTGGTTGGAGAATGATATGCCAAAGGATATGACAGAATCCATTCAGATACCCATACCAAAAGTAAGCAGACCAACAAACGTAGATCAGTTCAGAAGAATCAGTCTCTGTAATGTAGGATATAAACCATACG
This sequence comes from Topomyia yanbarensis, assembly GCF_030247195.1. Taxonomy (NCBI): domain Eukaryota; kingdom Metazoa; phylum Arthropoda; class Insecta; order Diptera; family Culicidae; genus Topomyia; species Topomyia yanbarensis. The sequence continues at coordinate 118,646,673 of NC_080670.1, forward strand.
CAAAGTGGCTGAGGAATAGGCTGAAGGAGTTTACTGGAGAATTGGATCTGTATCAAGCAGCATTTACAGAAGGTAGGTCGACAGATAACCAAATATTCATTGCCAGACGAACAATGGAAGAATACTGGAACGCAGGTAAAAGCATGATAGCAGTTACACTGGACATCAAGAAAGCATTCGACAACATTAATCTGGAAAGACTGAAAGATGTGCTGTTAGGGATGGAAGTTCCATCACATCTAATTGATTGATCTGATTGATTTACTATGTGGAGTTGTACAAAGCATAGAACAAAAGGTAAGTCTTAGAAGAATTGTAGAGTAATATCAGCAAAACATCTAAATGGTCAGGAATAAAAAAGGAGCATATAGAGAAGTTAGATATGATAGATACAAAAGGAAGCAATCACAATGCCATAATGCCACAAAACAAAACAAAAAAAACAAATTCGATAAATAAGTACCTAAAGTATCTTGAAGCTGGCCCTACTTGAACCTTTAAGAATACATAATAAACTTTACATTCCCAGCAGTATATACACTACATTACTCCTCATTGACGATTCAACGGTAAAAATGTATGCATATATTTCCACAGACACAGATTTCGCTGATCAGTTCTCAAAAGAGCATCGATTTGGCTGTCTATCGATTGATAGACCGACATTTGACAAACACAATTTCAGGCTGAGCATGGGCGCATCGACAGGGCAGACGTAGATCGGCAATAGTCATTATATACACTTCACATATTCCATTAAATATTTCATTAAAGTTTATTTTCACAGCATCAATGGTAGATAATTTTATATAGCATTATGACTTATACATAAATTAGTCCCAACAGTCATAATAGGCTGGCATTTAGAATATTTTTTGTAGCCAACAGATGTCGGACTTCATTGATATACAGTAGTCAAACTATTATTGTAATAAAATAGACCATCACAGGCCTCATGAATAAGTTATTTTAAGTTCGCATTATAAGGGAAAGGTATTTCATTGATATTCTAATCACATTATATGAACTATGGTTAAAACGTGTTTTAATTTAGTCATGTGTGCATGCGAATTTTATTTTTGCAGCTACTTTTATTACTGCTGTTTGACTCTAGCATGGCAGAAAAAGGAACACGCATCGAGCTCAATAGGCAGAGTAGTTGGTATAATTATTCCGTTCATTTTTGTCAAATGCTACCATAACATAAAATATTTACTATATTGATTACTAAACTATGGCTATGACATATTTATAATTGTGTTTAAACTCAAGAGTTTGTAGTATTAAGTTATAAGCGCCGAACTCGGACCACATTTGCGACGGAGGTTGGATTATAGGGCCAGGATTACCAGCACGAAGACGGCAATCAATCTGGTTTAGTCTAGATTACGTGCAAAGAGAATGAAAGGCTTTTCCAATAACCCTATGAATAAACACATTATCATTATTTCCAGCGCACTCTATTTTAGACCACTAACCCATTTCAAATTAACTGCGCTCTCAGTATCCATTATATATTAGAGGAGTTGTAACCCATATTTTTAATATATATTTTCATTCTATTAATTACATTATGCCAATTACTAGATTAATTATGTTCACTTTTGTACAACATGCATATATGTTTAATGATGCTTACTCAATATTAGGCATATATCGTCGAGCTGCAGAATACTATACTTGCTGATGGCAATCGTCTTCGCAAGGTATTGGATTGGGAAAAAGGAGCAATGATGCATTCAAATCGTAGCTGCAGTAAGTTGTATACGCAGATAAGGAGAGAAATATGAGACAGGAAAGTCGCTGCCAGTATCTAGTCCGATTGTAGATAGTATAGTATAAACTTGTTAAATGAATCAAACTTTTATTAATCTGATATCTTATGTTCTAAGTATTTTTGATAAAAAAAATTAAAAAATTGAGAAGGTTTTATGCCTACGGGAGAAGAGGCTTAAAAGGAGCAGCACTCCCGCGGACTTTTCCCTTACTCCATAAATACAACAGAATTACTAAAATCAGATTTTTATTACTGTGCTTCATATCATTCCATAATAACTCATATATTAATTCAAATTACATTATATTACAAATGATATCTGGGAAGGGGCATCAGGGTATCATACGAATTGAAGACTGGACGAGGGAACGTGGGTAGCCAGCCTGAGTCACTTGAAGGAAACTTCAGAAGGTCCGATAGGAGTTTGACGCGCCCTTCTCCAAACAAACCATCAGGTGGGTTCAAGCACGTATAGCGAATTTTTTTACCCTTTGGCTGGATGTTATTGTTGGAAGAGGATCTTTTTGTCCCGCGGTATGCGCGTAAGTGTCTCTGCTTACGGGGCCGCCCAATCCCCGTTTGTTCCCTCTTCAGTAACAACAGTAATGTGAAGGTTAAATGATAATCAATTTCGGAGCTACGATAAGTCTACCCGCATACACTGGAAAAACCTTGAGCTGATGGTGGCTTCAAAACACATCACATCACATCACATCACATTAAGCATTTGCCACAAAAATGGGGTAAAATAAATAAAAACAATTGTGGCGAACGTTTCAGTGGCATTCAATTTTTGAACCACAATATAAAATTAATTCACTTCGTAAATATTCTATGGGCATACTTTTTCGATCGATCTGCTTCTTTCTATAACACTCAGCAAATGATCAAAAAACTTTTAAGCAGGTTTTCACTTGTTCAACAAATATTTTGGTTGTAGTACAGAACCTACGAATCAATTGTCGACAACCGACCAGTGACGGCAACCGGCCAGTTTCCCCTACCTACTACGAAACTATATGAAGTGAAACAACGAGAAAAATGTTAGCCATTCGTTAGGTGTAACATTTTTGTAACAAATAATTCAAAATTATTTAAAGCCATATTTAAATGTTTTTGAAACCAAATTGTTTGTTAGAAATTCAGAGTTTGGTAAATAATGTCTTTGATGCGGTTGGCCAACACGAATCGCTGCCGAAGTGGATCATGTGTGGCGTCAATAATACTGTACAAAGATAATGTGGTCAATCGATAAAACTGATTCAAAACCTTTATAATAATTTTTAAAGCATGTAGAAAATCACAACTAAAATAAGATTGAAACTTCATGAATCCAGTACTAAAACTCAGAGTTTTTTTCGGAAGCATTTTTAGTAGATTTACTGATATTAATATATACTGGTGACTGGATTAAGGTCCATATAAGTTCTAGAATATGAATTGACCAATTTTGCACAAACTCGAATTCAAATTCCAATTAGTTCCAATTAAAGTTAAAAAATTCCTTTCGACAAAAACAACACCGCATTTCATGTAAAATTTGTGAATTTTACATTCATCAAGCAGTGACCGCTGGCTTATTCTTTGTTCTGGAACTCTGTGGACTCTCGAAAGTATTTTCAAAATAGCATTGCAACTGTTGCGCTTTTTATCTGTTTTGCCTAAACAATTTCAAGGTACCGAAGAGGGGCAGTAAAGCAGTTTTTGCATGTCGCTAAATATTGTATTTAAACACTAAAGTGTGTTTTTAACTACGCAAGAGACCTCAATATATTTTACATTCTCGTGTTCGATGATTTTTTTTAAGACGGGTCAGAAAACGTAGAAAAACATCTATGGTCCCTTAAGTGATTGGTATACATCAGCAACATTGAACGTATTATTGTTTGAATTATTTTCCAACAGTAAATATACTGTTTGTTTAGGCTTAGGTGCTTTTCTGATCTAACAGGTAGGGTGATAATAGAAACAAGGAGAAAATCTGCTCATTACCTTATATTTTCATAAAAATATACAGGCATTTTCCAACGTCAACGAAATAAGCAGATTGGAAGCTACACCACAGACTAACAGACATAACACTCAAAAACAAAGCTTCGCCCGCTTTAACGGTCATTTTAAATATATTTGTAGTTGCGACTGTAATCACATTTGAAATTATGGCGCCACTGACATATGAACAAGCATGTGGGGGATAGACCACTAGTGAAAAATTGTTGCCAAACCTGAGGGGTAACCCACCAGTAAATAAGTGTTTGGGACTGTGAATAAAAGGTGGAGCTAGTGTTCTGGGAAAATTGTCGGATCGATATTTTTTTAGGGAATTCCCTCACAGTGTTATGTCTGTTAGTCTGTGGCTACACCACTAATTTTGTTCTACCGACTCTCACTTTTTCCGCAACTTTTTACCAAGTTTTATGCAGCCGAGCTAACCAAGATCTCAGTACAAGTGACGTTTGTTTTGTTGAAACTCGGAAAATATCTTACTGAAAATCAGTAAATTGAAGCCACGTTGCTGAACTATCAATTGAAAAAATTAACTGACCGTTCAGCTGTGCGGAAAACACCGAACTGAAGATGAGATATTCAAATTTTGAATCTTCAAAAGCGCGAACAATTTTGAAGAAACTACTTACCACCGAATCAAACTTAAATTATAAATGCTAAAAACAGTTTTGGTTTCATCTCAATTAATGCCTGAAACATTGAGACGAGTACATATAGACCTTTTTAGTAGACCCAACACGAAAAACACTCAAATAGCTATATAATTAACTGTAGGAAGCTAAAAAAATGCATTTAAAGAATAGTCCATAAAGGAAGAGTATTCTGATTGCAATTGAAAAGCGAGATAGTGAACTTGTTCTTTGTTTATTGTCTTATTTTCAGAGTGCGCAATAGGGCATTGCAAAAAAAAATTTTTTTTGAATTCTCAAAGGCCCCCCCTCTCATGTTGTGGAAAATGTCAAAGTAAGCTAAGATGCCAAATTTCACATCATTTGGACAATTCTAGACCCCCGCCCACTTCGTTTGAAATTTTTGAAATTGGTGCTATGGTAAAATGTGGAGGAAAAATATATTAAATGCTATAACTTTTGAAGTAACAACCAGAAAATTACAATTTATACCTCTTTTTACAGGAAATAACCTTAGTATTGGAATGGAGATACACCTGTTTCTAGAAAAATACGGGAAAGTGGGGTACTGGGTCAATTTGACCCCAAAATCCCCTATTTTTTTAATTTTTCTGCTCCGTTGTGCAAACCATACATATTTTGCAGTTTTTCTAATGTGAAAAAATCTCAGAAATCGAATGGAACCTTTTAGACCTTTGTCCAAATACGAGAAGTTGGGGTTATAGGGCCTTTTGTCATCTATATTAAATTTTATCATTTTCTCGTGCATATATCTTTATTATTCTTCATTCAATTTTAATAAATTGTACCTTGTTGAACGTGGAAAATTGTTAGAAATACAACAAAAATAGATTCGTTTGCGTAAAAATTCAAAAACATCAAATTTTTTGACATTAACTCTACAAACAACATTTTTTTCATTAAATGTCCTAAAACCTCAACTTCACCTATTTTTCCAGGTATGAAACTTTTCTCATGTGATTCCTAAGCGCATTTTCCACTTTAAATAGTAAATTTAAATAAGAATTTTGTTGTTAAATGCAGTTAATATGTGCGATTTTATGATAAAAATATGAAATCGAGACTATATGTCAGATAATTTGATGTTTCTGAATCTGAAGTTACCGGGAAGGTAACGAATCTATTTTTATTTTGTTCCTAAGGATTTTCTACATTGAACAAGGTACAGTTTATGAAAATTGAATGAAGAATAATAGAGATATATGCACGAGAAAATGATAAAATTTAATATGAATAACAAAAGACCCTATAACCCCAACTTCTCGTATTCAGAAAAAGGTCTAAAAGGTTCCGTTCGATTTCTGAGATTTTTTCACATTAGAAGAACTGCAAAATATGCATGGTTTGCACAACGGAGCAGAAAAATTAAAAAAATAGGGGATTTTGGGGTCAAAATGACCTATTACCCCACTTTCCCGTATTTTTATAGAGACAGGAATATATCAATTCCAATACTAAGGTTATTTCCTTTAAAAGGAGGTATAAATTGTAATTTTCTGATTGTTACTTCAAAAGTTATAGCATTTATTATATTTTTCCTCCACATTTTCCCATAGCACCAAATTCAAAAATTTCAAGCGACGTGGGCGGGGGTCTAGAATTGTCCAAATGATGTGAAATTTGGCATTTGAGCTTACTTTGACATTTGTCACAATATGAGAGGGGGGGCCTTTGACAATCCAAAAAAAAAAAATTTTTCGCAATGCCCTAGTGCGCAACTAGTGTTTAAGATAAGCAATTTATTAACTAAAATATACATAAGATGCGCATAAGTTGCCCAGGCCGAAAATAGAAAAAAAACGACACGCGCAAGTCCAATCAGTTTCTAAACTGCCCACTCGACTGACACGCAGAAGTGAAACTTATTCACCAGCAATTCAATACTAGCGCATGCCAAATAACTGGTGTATTGGTATGTGTACTTTAATAGCCGTAAGCTCAAACGCGTACTAACTATATTTAAACCGGACTAACTTTTAAACCGGCCTAAACTATTTGGTAAGCTTTAACCCAACGATGCTGTCATTTATATGGCTGCGTTCTGATCTGCGATACACGACAATGTTAAAAAACTACAAATTCATGTTAAAGAAAATGAATAAATTATACAACATGGAGAATTGTTTTTCACTCCGATATTTTCTTGCAGTAAAATAGCTTTTCTTCGTCATATGTCTCGTTCCATAGCGTGTGAGAACAATTTTGTCAACATGTAACTGATATGTTTCTGAACTTAGAACTTTAACTTGGTGGATAGTTTATAGTTGGCCTATGATGTACAGCATTTTGTAGTGACATAATTTAATGCATAAAAGAAAATAAGTTTGAAGTGGTTGAACCATCGTTTGGAACTGGTGCCATGATAGTTATTTTAAACTTTGATTAAAAAATTGGTTGAAATATTTCAATTTGAATTCAAAATGAACTGTGAATATCATTCTAATTGAACACGATACCTGTCGACACGGGGGGAGAATATTTATATTCGTTTCAAGCTAATTTTCACAAGTTTGGAATAAATATCAATTATAAATAAAGGTTAGATCACACTCTGCGAATTTAAATTGTACACGTTTTTTCAGCGAAGCTTAAATAAAAAGTATACAAAGGTCAAACCAAAAATTAAACTTTGACAGAATGATTACAAGTGTTATATTTCATATTGTTGATTGCATATTTCTGTAATGCAGCAATGCAGATTGGAACGATTTTATTTGCTAACAAAATTTCTACGATTTTGTAAATAAACAGAAATGAAACTTTTCAGCATCTTAGTAATGTATTTTTACGAACAAATATATTGGTCGCCGTTGCGTTCGCAATCAATTTTAAAATATTTTTATTTGGATGTTTATGTGAGTTTATTCATATAGGAAAAATGCCTATATTTAAAATCTTTTATTTAATATTTGCTTAGGGTATTTATGGAGTTACTTTATAAGCAGTTAACATTCTGATTCAATTTGTGAACTGGTAGTGAAAATAAGAAAATTTATAAAATAGTGCATTTTACGATCTACTTCCGATTGTCATTTATTTATCCAATAAAAAAAACTAATTTTTTTCGTTATTCACTTTCTTTGATGTGAGATACGACAGATATATGGGCAATAATTAGTGATAACATGTTATTGATTTATATTAAGGAATAAAATGATCCCACTTATAAAGAAAATAATCAAAACAATTCTTATTGCACTTTTGATTCTAATTCGCAAAAACAACTTTGATCTGAATATGCGATAATCGATTCGATTTATCAAAATGCTCTCCTGTAACTCTTCGATGAGCAATTGGAATCAAGCGTGTAGAGAGAAGGAAAGAACAGAGAAATCAAAAATACAGGTAAATATAGTTAGGCGGTGCTTGTCTTTCTTACCTGTTCAAACTGGCCTATTTATTGCCATCTTTATTGCGAGCAAAGAGAGCCATATTGATCCAGAAGAAAGCCGAAGAGAGGATTGAAAATAACGAAGTATGCGCATTTTTGTCTTTTTTCGGTAACATGATGCTGTCATTTGCATTACTGCGTTCTGATCGGCAATACGCGGCAATGTTAAAAACCGTACAAAGAGGTTAATAGAAAATTCACTGTTTATGCCATTTAATAGTCTGATGTATTTATATTTTTAAAACAATTTTGGAATCCTAGTTTTAGCTTAAACAAAGTCTCAACTTTCACAAATTCTTTCATATCCTATGCATTTCTGTTCTATCACTAAGAATTTAAAACGACAATTTGTTCTACAGTGGAAATGCTAATCGTCCAAGATCTGATGGAAAATTATAAATAGTGAAACAATATAAGAAAGTTTCGATATTATTTAAATAACGATCAAAATGAGAATATTTGTAGCAGATTGTTTACCGTCATAGAGTTACTTAGGTTGTATGGCATGGCTTTATTTACAATCTTATTTAATCTTAGTTTGGATTCTTTCGAAAGCAGTAAAAATATAAGAAAACATCCACTTGTTTATTGCGTTTTTTGTGAGAAGATATAAGTAGAAAAGGGTACACATTGTGATTATATGTTTTCTTTTCCTCTAGTTAAACTAACTAAAAAATTGTGGATAATTTAATTAAACAGCTGCACTCGTTTTGATAGCCATAAGTAAACTAACAAACGAAAACAATTTTTATTTAATGCAGCTCTGCATCCAATTATAAAATTTCGTTCTACGGTTAGTTTCAAAATGATTCGACTTCTGCTAACCTGCAATATAGCTCTTCGACATGGCATTTTCAAATGAGCGTGCAGCACCTTATGGATAAGACGATAAAGAATATCAAAAAAATGACATTTGAAATTCGATTATACCTGTTTTTCGTACGGGATAAAACTTGCTTACTTGCCCTCATATGGTTTGTGTGCAACATGGGCCATAATATTGCACATAAAAGTCGAAAAGTTGATTCAAATTATTGAGATGTATGCAAAAGTAATATGGCGTCCCTTTACACTGTTTTCATTTGGCTTCAGGATGCAGCCATTTCTGCGATGACAGGTACTAACGTCTTAGACCGGACTAAACTCAGGCCTAAAATCAAAGATAGTACCGTGCGGCGGTACCAACTAGCTTCAAGCTTACCGCTATAAAAATCTCTTTCCTCTCGATGCCGTTTGTTGACCAAATCATCGGCCCTCACCGTACGATGGATTGTTGAGCTGTCTGATGTGATGATCTCTCTCTCGCGCAACATAATCAAGCTTTGTTTATGTTGCACACTGGTGTCACAGCGCGTCGCTTTACGCAACAAAAAGTCATCAAAATACCGATGAGTTGCTGGTGGATTTTAGAACGTGCCTATTGGTAAGCCTGATCGGGAGAGTCTAAATGCGCCATACCCGAACCACGAGAAATTGTTGTGGGAAAAACAAAAAAACAACAATAGTAAGGCTAGGAACAACGGTACGGCGTTTTGGACGATCATGGCGAAAGGCACCGCTTGTTAAAAAACCTATTTTAATCCACCTAGCGGTGCAATTGTGCCTTTCTCAATCATGAATCACGAGAATGTGTGCATTGTTTATATTCATTAAAAACTTTTAAATGCATATATTACATTTTATTATTATACATCACAACTATATACAGGAAAATAAATCATTATTCGAGTTCTAAATTTTTTAAAAAGAAAAAACAGCCACGGTAATATTGAACTGAAAAACCTGTTTTAATCCACCCACAGGTGCAATTGTGCCTTTCTCATTTCTCCAAACTATGATTTAATAGCTGGTTCGTACAATATAACATTATGGAAATGTCTTTCATTCTTGTTACACTTGGTAAGTATATATAAGAGCATTTTGCATTCATCGCGGTATCGGTTTGAATCGGAGTTTTCTATGTGATCGCACTCCACAACCCGTAACTCCGGAGCCGGAAGACGGATGGAGATGGAATTAAATATCAGTTTCCAGGGACGCAACACCTTTCATTTGAGACTAAGTTGACCAAATCGGTCTAGCCATTTTCGAGAAACCAATATAACCGTTATTCTGAATTTGGATGCTTCCGGATGCGTCGATGGTGGCCAGTGTGGCCAAAGAGACTTTGAATGACTGTTGGTGACCTAGATCTACAAATTCAACAGTTGTGTTTACATTCGTTAGAATCGCGATTTGCTGCGTGATCGTACGTATCACCCTGTAATTCAGGAACCAGAACTCGGATCCACACAAAATTCAACAGCAGCTGATGGACCTTTCATTTAAAATCAAGTTTGTCAAAATTGGTTCAGAAAATTCCGAGAAGCCGATGTGGACAAATCAACAAATTTTGTTTTGTAACCATACTCTTCAACTCGTAATCCAGAACAAGATGTCGGTTGAAAATGAAATTCAATAGCAACCTATGGGAATATAATACCTTTCATTTGAATCTTAGTTTGTAAAAATCGGTTCAGCCATCTCCGAGAAACCGATGTGAACATTTTGTTAACAAATCCGCACATACACACACATACATACATACATACATACACACATACATACACACAGATATTTTGCGATCTCGGCGAACTGAGTCGAATGTTATATGAGACTCGGCCCTCCGGGCCTCGGTTAGAAAGTTGGTTTTTGGAGCAATTGCATAACCTTGCTATATGAGAAAGGCAAACGAATAATATTTAATTAGCTCAATTAGCATGAGTTCAATGTTATCTTCATGTGATTATATTATGAAATGTTGGTGGAATGGGTTTGAAAGTGGAGGGAATGGGGGGTTAGTAGAGTGGGAGTGGAGGATGCGTCAGAAATCCTTCATCTTACTTCGGTATACGGGGTGGATGAAGGAAATGCGGGCGTGAGAGTGGTCCAAGGGGAGGGGAGTGATGAAGGAGGGAGGTGTAAGGGCAAGGAGGGGGGGGGGGGGAGGTGCGGCGACGCAATACTCAACTGCATATTTTGCCTTCCATTTGAGACTTGGTTTGAGAAAATCGGTTCAGTCATCACCGAAGAACCGATGTGACTATAATTGTGGAATATGCCCGGAATTCCGGACTTCCGGAATCGTCGATAGTGGACAATATATTCAAAGAATTTTTGATTGGCAATCAGTGATCTAGATCTGCGATTAGAAGTAATTTCGTGACCATTTCAATAGCTTTTAGCCTCTGAGGCATTACGATTGTACCGATTTATATGGGAAATTCCAGTTTATACTTACTAACACCCCTGTAACGCCGGAAGCAAGAGTCAGAACCGAGTGAAATTCAGCAGCAGTCAATGGCATTACTGTATCTTTCATTTGAAATCAAGTTTGTAAAAATCGGTAGAGAATTCGTTGGGGAATGGGTGTGATATTAGCTTAGGAACTTGGCGGGTTCCCCGGGGGCGTCATTAACCGTCATAGGTGGCCAATGCGGTCAAAGCTGCTTTGATTAATCATTAGTGATCCAGACCCGCAAACTAGAGTAATGTTACATCAATTTTAATATGTTTTACATCATTTGAACATCATGGTGGTACCAGTTTATATGGGAATTTGCTGTGTGACCGCACTCTTCAACCCGTAACTCCGGAACCGGAAGTCGGATCAACAAAAAATTCAATAGCAGCCTATGGGAGCGTTATACCTTTCAGATGAAACTAAGTTTGCAAAAATCGGTTCAGCCATCTCTGAGAAAATTGTGTGAGTTTAAATGACACACACACATACACACACATACATACACACACACAGACATTTGCCGATCTCGACGAACTGAATCGAATGGTGTATGACACTCGGCCCTCCGGGCCTCGGTTAAAAAGTCGATTTTTACAGTGATTGCATAGCCTTTCTTTATATGAGAAAGGCAAAAAGGTGCGAAATCGGCAAAGTCCCAAAAAGTCGATTTTTATAAAAAAAATTTTTTCGAGATAACATAAAATCTCGACGTTTCATGCATTTTAAAGATGTTTGGCACCAAAAATACGAATTCGATTTCTGAAATTTCATGGGGTCCCCCTTTGAAAAAAAAATTGAGTTCCGGCTTATATGGGAATTTCATATTTGACCGGACGATTTAGTCTATATTTCCGGACCCATATATCCGTACGAAATTTTATAGACATCTATGGGGATATTATAGCTATCATTTGGGACTAAGTTTGTGAAAATCGGCCCTACCATTTCCGGGAAACTGGTGTGAGTTCGTAAATTTTGAAAGATGGCCGCTTTTCCCGGGCACTTCCGGAACCGTCTATGGTGGTCAATGTAGTCAACGAAAGTTTGGTTGGCCGTCGGTGACCTAGAACAGCAAATTTAAGTTGTTTGAGAGACATTTAGCGAAATTTTTACCTTTTTTGCTTTCATCGGAGTATCGGTTTGAATCACAATTTGCTATGTGATCGCACGCCACAGCCTGTAACTCCGGAACCGGAAGTCGGATCAGGATGAAATTAAATAGCCATTTACGGGGCAGTGGCGTAGTAAGAAAATTTTTCGGGGGGGGGGGGGGATATGAATTTTTTTTTGTATATATATGAAAAAATGTTCAAAAACATTCTGAGCAGGAAAAAATGTTCAAAAACCAACAACTCAGGGAACAGGTTTGGGTAGTCAAGGTAGGAAAGCTAGCTGTTGGTTGGTCTAAGCGGTCTCGTGCACGGCGGTGAATCTGACTGTAAGCTAAAGGAGAGGTCCCAGACGAAAGAAGTTCTCCCGATACAGATTCTTATTTGGTTTCAATACCACAACTTCTTGAGCCCTTTGACTCCGTAACCGGTGCCATTTAGCACCGCAACTCCTTTAAGCCATTTAGTTCTCTTCTTGGGTCATTTAGCACTACTTCCTTAATGGTCCATTCAGTCCTCGACTTGTTCGAGAACAACTCGGTCTAGTCCCCGACGATGGACCTGACCTACTCCGACAGAGAATTCCCCGGCGAGAGAATATCTCCCGAGATCGAGCTAAACAGCTAGGTGCCTACGTCAGTTCGGCGATTCTGGTGAAGCAGGGTATCCGATGCACTGGTGCGCCGATGACCCGCGACTAGCGGTGTCTCGTTGCTGTCTACTCAGTCTAGTCCCCAGAGGTGAATCTAGCTTACGCTAACGGAGAGTTCCCTGGCGAAAAAAGTTTTCCCAATATCGATTCTTCTTTGGTTTTCGCTATTTTTCTATCGGAACAACCGGTGGGGTGCCGTAGTCGGTCTGGCGAATCTGCATGGAGCGTGACGTCCGGTTCACTGGCGTTTCGACGACTCATACTCGCTGCTCTATTGCAGTCTAAACGACTAGTCCTCGGCGGTGGATCTAGCTTATACCTGCGGAGAGTTCCCTGGCGGTGATTGCTCTCCCGAAACCGTTGTTCGATGTCCATTCCGCTGTAAGACGGTCATGATCTACATTAGCGGTTCTCAACCTTTTTCGTACCACAGACCCCTTAGATATCACACTGGGTTGCTGAGGACCCCCACAGATAAACATCAATTTTGTATGCTATCAATATGTTATTTTCAATTTGTTAGGAAACAAGATTTCAAATTTCAATATGCACTCGGAAAATATGCAAAGACTTCGCGGCCCCCTAGGGCCCGCGGACCCCAGGTTGAGAATCACTGATCTACATCATATCTCTGTTTACTGCGTTCCACGTCTCTACGTCGCTTGTCATTCTGTAGGCTACATTATCCGGGTTGATGTCTGGTTCTCCCATCACTTCAAACCTCGGACATTCAAAGACTCTCCACGGACATTCAAAGACTTCAAACCTCGGACATTCAAAGACGCTCCAGGCACAGTGTTGACGTTGCGTACCCACACCGATGAAGATACTCCTTAAGCAGCTGTGGCTCGGTAGAAGCTGTTTCAGGTTGAAGGTCATGTCTCCGTGTATTCTATTGACCCACGTCGACAGGTTTGGATGAGCCAGTAGGTCCACTTTCCTTTCTCCGTATTATCCCATTCTTGCTGCTACGTCATCATCGAAACGATTCTCATCATCTTCCTCACGTTTCTGACACTTCATTGATTGTAGCACTTGATATCTTCCGTCAGGGTAATGCAGATGGGGATCATCTCGACATCACGGCATACTGCCTCCGGTACGCAATCGCAACTCGTACGACCAGTAGTCGAAGCGTCCTGTTCAGCTTTTCGCGGTTTCACTATGTTTTCAGCGCCGTACCCCAAGCAGTATCGATAACGAAACACTAGATAAAGACCCGACATTTCGCATGTGTAATCAACGTGGTTGTTTAAGCTCAATCATTCGTCGATTATCACTCCTAATTGCTTCAGTGCACGCTTCGATGCAATCACATGCCCTTCGATGGTGATCTGTATCCGCTGAACCCCTTTGCAGTTGCTGTCCAACAACAACGTCTTGTGTATCGATTTTGTTGGCTATTTTCGGCAAATTTGAGACTAAGAGAAACGAAAGCAATGAAATTGAAAGACGGATAGGTATTCTAGAGCGAATCAGTTATAAACTTAGAGCGGAAAACTAGAACTAGGCAGGCTCATATGGGCATGATCGAAAGGAAATGTGAAGAATTCTTTGCCTTCTGCAGAGTAGGAGTTGGGCGTTGCACCCAAGTCTACCGTATGGTCTATGGTAGAACATAACTCATCATCATGTTTTACCGCCGACAACGTCTTGTGGTGAGCTATTTGCAGCTTGACCCGTTCATCCAGCTCTCGATCGCATCTATTGTCTCCGTCACCGACACCTCCATTTCTTCAAGTGTCTCACCATTATTGACACATCGTCCACGAAACCAACGATTTTCACTTTCCTGGGCAGCCGCAGTGTTAAGACCCCACACTGATAGAATATATGCGTAAATCTCTAGGAATTAATTTCGTACAAACAACTTTCATAAAATATACGAATTTTTCGTACATATGATGAATCGTTCGTAGTTCTATCGAAACACTTTTATTTTTGAAGTAGAATACTTCTAACGTTTCAATATGGGGTCCCGTTTCAAAAAATTCAGTTGAGAAATTTTCCCAGGTTTGAAATGCGAATATCTTCCGTTCTACTGGACGAAATCGCAATATTTTTGCACTATCTGATCGGAAATTTGTGCACGTATTTCGTATTAAATTTCGGAATTACTGCGACTACTATAAATAAACCAAAACAAGGATTTTCAGAAAATCCTTCGAAAACAGCGAGGAAAATGCGCAATTTGCCAGCATATCCCACGCAGAGTCATCAAAAAGGAGCATGTAAGCGTTTCATTACATACGGGAATGTTATATATACAGGTCACGCGAGCTTGTTTTGTATCAGTGGGTGCTCGCTTACCACACGAGCAACATGCTCGTCCGGACGGTACAATGAGCGGTATCATGTTTGCGTTCCCGTACCAAGCGTCATCGCAAGGTTCTTCGTGATAAAATCCAGGGAATCACCAAATCTGCAATTCGGCATCTGGCTCGTCGTGGTGGTGTAAAATGCATCTCCGATTTAATCTACGAATCAGCATTGGTGTGCAGGAAAATGTCACCCGAGATGCCGTGACCTACACTGAACAAGCCAAGCGCTAAACCGCAATGAATGTCGTCTATAATCTGAAGCGGTAGGGACGCACTTTGTATGGATTTGGAAGTTGAAAAGGTAGAACTCACTTGTATCATTATAAAAAAGGCCCTGTTCAGGGCCACCAACATCATTTCAAAGAATAAGTTTGTATTTTCTGTTTCATGGACTGTTTCTCCCTGGAGAGCAATTTGGGTTAAACCCTAAATTATGATTTATTTCAGTACGCAAATTGCAAATATGGTCAGAAAGAAACTGGAGTGAAGTGGAAAACATTTTTACTAGGCGCATTCAAAAAAGGTTTCAATTCTCAAACATTTTACCAAAGTGCCGTATTCATTACTCTCTTTACCCTGAGTGTTCGATAATCTCCGTATTGGAAACATAATTTCAATTTTTTTCTTTATCAAAAATATGTGGTCGACCAACGAAAGGGTGGAGCTACGAAGAACACATATTGAGGACAACACAAAAAAGGACGAGCTTACATTGTGCTGTAGTCAGGTATAAAAACTCAGCATGCTGTTGCTCACGCTCAGTTCGCTGTTAGAAGAGTTGGCACGCCGTCTTCCATGGCACCAAAACTGTTACCATATACACCAGCTCCAAGTAAATTTCGAACACTGCCCAAACAAAAGGCCCTTTTCAGGGCCATCAATTTATCGACAAAGAATAAAATTGAAGTTTTGTTATTACAAACATCAGAAAGTGGCTTGTCAAGAGCGTTGGATGGTAAGTGAGCCACTTGTGAACGATACCGTCGCTTTCACGTAGAATGGCACAAAATCAAAAGTTATTTGTGATTTAATGATTCAATTTACAAAAATCGAACGTTTTCTAACGTTTCGATATAGGTGCTCCGTTTCAAAATTTTCGGCCAGAATGCTGCCTGTTTTTTCAAACGTGAAAATCTGCTGTTGTATTGAATGAAAACCTTCGATTTTTGCGCTGATTGGAAATAGTTGTGACTAATTCTGTAGAATGTACAATCACTGAAAATAACGGATTTTGTGAAAGCAGTGGTTGGTCCGTACAATTCGATTCCAAGCGAGCCAGACTAGTTTTCGTTGGAAGGTCCAACTCTGACAATAGAAGTAAACTATTTTATTTTGAATTCAACTACAACTTCCTTGAAAACAGCACAGCAGTTTTTTACTTGGGAAAAACGCGCAAACCTAAATTTATCACTATAATGGAAACTGCCTGTGCCCCGCCGCACAGCATCATCAAGATTGATAGTAATTCAAGCCGGGAGGAAAGAGGTTGTAAGGCAATGGAAAACGAAAATTTCATTTATATCTTACTGGAATATAATTGGCTGGTCCTGAAAAGAACTTGTTGGTTTGTGGTTTATTTTGGGTCACAATTTAGGCCCGCTCGATTGCTGATAGCTGTGATTTCTCGTAGGGTGACAGTTTCTGTTCAGTAGCGATGAGGCTTCCTAACGCCAACCGTGACTGGGGCACTTTTACACTGCCTTCGTTGCTTGCTGCTTGCGGGGAGGCTTTCCTCCGGTGGACTTACGAGCGGTCTGTTTGGTACGGGCCATTTATCAACAAAGAATCGAATTGAAATTTTGTTATTACAAGCATCCGAAAGTAGCTTGCCAATAGCGTTCGATGGCAAGTGGGCTACTTGTGAACAATATCGTTGATTTCACGTAGAATGACACAAAATAAAAAGTTATCATTTGTGTGTTTGTTTACAGTTTCGTGTTTACTAGGCGCATTCAAAAAAGGTTTCAATTCTCAAAGATTTTACCAAGGTGCCGTATTACATTACTCTTTTTACCCTGAGTGTTCGATAACCTCCGTATTGGAAACACAATTTCAATTTTGTTCTTTATCAAAAATATGTGGTCGACCAACGAAAGGGTGGAGCTACGAAGAACACATATTGAGGACAACACAAAAAGGACGAGCTTACATTGTGCTGTAGTCAGGTATAAAAACTCAGCATGCTGTTGCTCAAGCTCAGTTCGTTTCCAGCATCAGCATGCAGCAGTTCGTTTGCAGCATCTCCCGCAAAATTCAAACCGCCGTCCGTTGGCTGCTGTCAGAAGAGTTGGCCAAGCACGCCGTCTTCGATGGCACCAAAACTGTTACCATATACACCAGCTCCAAGTAAATTCCGAACACTATCCAAACAAAAGGCCCTTTTCAGGACCATCAATTTATCGACAAAGAATCGAATTGAAGTTTTGTTATTACAAGCATCAGAAAGTGGCTTGCCAAGAGCGTTGGATGGTAAGTGAGCCACTTGTGAACAATATTTCAAGTAGAATGGCACAAAATAAAAAAGTTATTTGTGTGATTTGTAGACAGGTTAGTGTAATGATTCAATTTACAAAAATCGAACGTTTTCTAACGTTTCGATATAGGTTTCAAAATTTTCGGACAGAATGTTGCTTTTCGTTGGAAGGTCCATCTCTGACAATAGAAATAAACTATTTTATTTTGAATTCAACTACAACTTCCTTGAAAACAGCACAGCTAAAAAACTTTTGAGAAAAACGCGCAAACCTAAATTTTCACTATAATCAAAACTAGTGCCCCCGCCGCACAGCATCATCAAGATTGATAGTTATTCAAGCCGGGTGGAAAGGGGGAGGGAGGTTGTAAGGCAATGGAAAATTTCATGTATATTAATAATACTTTATAATTGGCTGGTCCTGAAAACAACTTGTTGGTTTGTGGTTTATTTTGGGTCACAATTTAGGGCCGCTCGATTGCTGATAGCTGTGAATTTTTCGCAGGGCGACAGTTTCTGTTCGGTAGCGATGAGGCTTCTTAACGCCAACCGTGACTGGGGCACTTTTACACGGCCTTCGTTGCCAACCAGCTCCCTGTCAAGGACGACGTCTCTGTACAACCAGTATCACTGCCATGAAAGGCAAAACATTGATTTTGAACCGAATGATTAGAAGCTGTATTTAGTTACAAAATGTCGATTTTCTGAATGATATGATATTAAATCATCCCACAAGATGCAAAACGTCGTGTGGAATGCTTGAATATCGAGCATAGTGCCGAACATAATTATTTGTTTGGGGCTTTATAGCTATAACGCCCCATATATGTCGGTCGCTGTCAAACTCCATATGATGGTATAGGGTTGCCAGGGGGCTGTTGCCAACTGCTTGCGGGGAGCCTTTCCACCGGTGGACTTATGAGCGGTCTATTTGGTACAGGCCATGTAGCGAAAAATGCTGATCTGCTACTTCTCTGATGCTGGTAGTAGGACGAGGGTTAAACGCTTGTTTGCGTGCCTTCATTCATAAAAGTCCAACAATATTTTCAAAGAATGTTGCAAATTGTCAACTTGATAATTCCAAAAATACTCCAAATAAACTATGAATGTGCTAAAGTCAACAAAATCGCATAGAAATTGCTTATTCCAGAGCAGAATTTACCGGTCTAAAGTGTATTCTACTTCACTCCGGTTATGTCTCTGACATTACCCACCCATCTTTTTATTACGAGTTTTTCGTGAAACCCACGAAATGACTTTCGTTTGCTTATTACGAAACAGCTTCATTCAGCAAACGAGTCGTTCGCTGTTATATACGAATATCTTTATAATATTTACGAGCACCATTCGTCAAACCGTCCACGTCAAAAGAGCAATATGGAGCCATTGTTGCTATTCGTCAGATAATTGTTGTTGTCTGACTATTTAGTAGTCGTATCCGTGTCCGCCGGTTGCCGGAAGATTTCCTGAACCTCTTTCGCTTCCAGTTGATTCAGAATCTGGAGCAGTACAGAATCAGTTGAGCCGTCGCGAACTGCTCGTTGATTTTGTATGAATAATTTTGAGTTTTTTTTTTTCTGTAAGAGCGATATCGGTGTTGTCAAACATCGATCCTAAAAGATCGAATGCGACCAACGAAATCGTTTGTAATATACATAAACGTTTATTAAAATAAACGAAACTTTCGTTCATCAAGCGGCCATTTCTTCGTATCACAATAAAATCGATTTGGCCACATCGATATTTTTAAATAAAAAAAACATCGATACTAAAAGATCGACTGAAAACAATAAGAGGCTAATAAATACGAAAACTTTTCTAAGATAAACGAAAAGATTTCGTGCGACCAACGAAATCGTTCGTAATATACACAAACGTTTATTAAAATAAACAAAACATTTCATTTCATTCACTAAAAATAATGTCGTTATCAACGATAACATTTGTGAAGTGTACATTAAATGTGTAAAATTTACGAAAGCTTTCGTTCACCATACGGCCATTCTTGTTCATGAAATGAACGAAACTTACTATTTACAATGCACGAAAATACTTCGTTGCAGAAAACGACGAATGAATTCGTGCATTGCATGATTTATTATATTCACGAATTTATATTATCAGTGCATCTTACATCCCATTCCAAAGTGTTTGACAGAGAATGGAGCCCTGAGTAACGCCCGCTGCGACTCGCATTGCCTTCTGCCCTTTTGTTCGTCTGGTACAGCAGTACTCTACTCTGGAAATAGCTCTTCAGGATTTGGCTCATTCTTTTATGCCACGCTACGGCATTGGTCTATTCGAGGCTGGATGGCCCGGTGACTTCCCTGACTTTGGCAGCAACATCAGTTTCTGCACCTTCCTCATTTCGGGGATTACTATCGTCTAAAGACTTCAGCAGTAGCATCCTGAACATGTCCGGATATGCCAGGACCGCAGCTTTCAGCGCCACGGTTGGTATTCCATCCGGACCAGAGGTTTTCTTTGATTTTAGTCACATCGAAGCGTCTTTGAGCTCGTCGTTAGTCACTTGCCACTCGACTGTGTTACCTCCTTCTTCTTCGCCGTACGGTGTCGGTGACCAGGTAGTTGAATCGTGATTCGGGAAGAGACCCTCAACGATTATCTTTAGCTTACCCGGGCATATTTCAACTGGTGTCGACGGACCCTCGTCTTCGTCATGACGACTCAGTACGCGTCCCCCAGTGACTGGCGTTTATTTCTCAGCACAGATACTTCCGCCGGGGCTTCCGGAACCGATGATAGTGGCCAATATGGCCAAATAGACTTTGAATGGATGTTAGTGCCCTAATACTACAAATCGAAGCAGTTGTGGTCATATTTTGGAAAAATTTTCACCTTTATACATTCATTGCAGAATTTATTAAAATCGACATTTTCTGCGTGTTCGTACTCATCACCCTGTAATTCCGGAACCGGAAGTCGGATCCATTAGAAATTCAATAGCAGCCTATGGGAACGTTGCACCTTTCATTTGAGACTAAGTTTGTCAAAATCGATTCAGCCATCTCTGAGAAAAATGAGTGACATTTTTGGTCACATACACACACATACGCACATACACACAAATACATACATACATTCACACATACATACACACACAGACATTTGCCGAAATCGACGAACTGAATCGAATGGAATATGTCACTCGGCCCTCCGGGCCTCCGTTAAAAAGTCGGTTTTCAGAGCAAATTGCAACCTTTCTATTGAGAAAGGCAAAAAGGTGCGAAATCGGCAAGGTCCCAAAAAGTCGATTTTTATAAAAAAAAAAATTTCGAGATAACATAAAATCTCGACGTTTCATGCATTTTAAAGATGTTTGGTATCAAAAATACGAATTCGATTTCTGAAATTTCATGGGGTCCCCCCTTTGAAAAAAAAAATTGAGTTCCGGCTTATATGGGAATTTCATATGTGACCGGACGATTTAGTCTATATTTCCGGACCCATATAAGCGATCCGTACGAAATTTTTTAGACATCTGTGGGGATATTATAGCTATCATTTGGGACTAAGTTTGTGAAAATCGGCCCAACCATTTCCGGGAAACTGATGTGAGTTCGTAAATTTTGAAAGATGGCCGCTTTTCCCGGGCACTTCCGGAACCGTCTATGGTGGTCAATGTAGTCAACGAAAATTTGGTTGGCCGTCGGTGACCTAGAACAGCAAATTCAAGTTGTTTGAGAGACATTTTAGCGAAATTTTTACCTTTTTTGCTTTCATCGGAGTATCGGTTTGAATCACAATTTGCTATGTGATCGCACGCCACAACCTGTAACTCCGGAACCGGAAGTCGGATCGGGATGAAATTAAATAGCTATTTACGGGGACGCAATACCTTTCATTTGAGGCCAAGTTTAGTCGAATCGGTCTAGCCATCTCCGAGAAACCGATGTGACTGTTATTCTGAATTTAAATACTTCCGCCGGGGTGATGGTGGCCAACAGTGATGGCATTTCACCCTAGTGATGCACTGGCGCGTAAGTGTGATGCCTACACAGAGGATACAATGATCACACACCACAGAAAAAAACAGAACGCTCTTTCTTTCGGAGCTGTATAGACCGATTTCAAGTGTGCGCTGGTGTTGAGGTAGTTGGGTGCGAGATAGCCGTGCTCTCTTGCTCTTTAAATTCTCTGTGGCGCGCTCAGATAAAGTCACCACAGCGCGCGCCCCAGTGTCGCTGTGGTGTATTCACTGGCGTGGTTTCACTGGCGTGTATTCACTGGCGTGTGATCTTTGGTTTGTTTTCGTCTTACAAGCGGCATTGCGAGTGAGATTGATTTGATTTGCACAGGTTGTTGCGTTGTGTTGTGTGGATGGTGGTGGTTTATTTCAAGCTTATATTATTTTCTACTGAAGATTTCATACAAGTTGCTTGGTAAAGCGAACGAGTTTATGAAGTATTGTTACACTACCTGCAAAACTAAAAGTACTCGGTCCTCGGAGCAAATTGGGAAAACTTTTTACGTATCATCGTATAGAGAGTTTTATAATGACCAGTGGCACCTGATATGCAAACTCGTGTTATAAGTATTAATAGTTTTATTATAACTTAATCCTACAAGTTTAAAACAAAATCTTAGATTTCGTCGACAGGCTTGACATATTCCGTAAAATTAGGTATACGCTTGTGACGATAATTAATTTACATACAACATCACAATTGAGCGTACACCCGTTATTCATTTGTTTATTTGTCTATTATTTTGCGTGGAAATCGTTTAAACAGCAGGCGAAAGCGAATGTTTCAAGAGAATGGAAGCTAGGACCGGGATTCTGCGCGTCAATGAGCGAAATAAATTGGCTCAGTTTCGGGGTCAAGAAAAAAGGCCACTAGTGTTCACGCTTATTTTAAATGAACAATGAATCTTGTGTTCCATAAAAGGATGTTATAAATGGGTCAGCAGCAACAATGTTTATTATACGTATTCTAGATTTTTGCGTCAGTTAGTATTTTAGACCGTAATTATAATGCACGTGCAATGAATCCGCACGTAATATCAACAGCAAAACAAAGTATTAGGTATCTGGTAGTATCTGTCGGAATCTCTGTCAATCTCTATGAAATTTTCGTATTTTCAAGTAACAAGTAAGGTGTTTCCTCAAGTTTAAACAAGCGATTTTTGTGTGATAAATTATTCCTCATTATAACTTTCTTGAATGAGGTGTTTTATCAAAAAGGTAGTGTTGGGAAAATATCAAAATATCAATGTTCACAACAGAATCTTTTCATCGCCGATTTTCTAATAAAAAGTTCACTGATATAAAATATCGCTACGGAAAAAATCGTCAGTGAACTTCAAGAGTGCCGATATTTGGGAACATTATTCGGTTCAAGCAAATATCGGAAGAAGAAAAGATCGCTTGCGAACTTTTATATCAACGAAAATATAGAAAAAAGTTCGCCTTATGAAAACATCTTGCACGATCTTCGAACAGAGGATTTCCGAGGGATTTTCAAAGATTCCAAAAACCTGTAGATTAACATGATATAAAAAACTACGTTCTATAATATTACGGCGATAGCTCCATAGGATAAAGCGTCAGGCTACTTTAGTGTTAACGAAGCTTTCTTCAGAAGCCATCGTGTAAAAAAAATTCATCAATCGACAGAATTAAAATGGGAAAGAATTAAAATGGTGCTTGAATGGTATGTTGTCAAAATATATATATGGAAAAAAGCAAATTCTGGTATGGTGGCCGGTTCTTAACAACCCGTTGTTTGTATGACCGAGTATGAAAGTTATATATAGTTGAGCTAATGTATCTATAGTTGCATGTCCCATAGGAGCCGTAATTAGCAATGGCTACATTAATGATACATGGTAGTGGTAATGGTGCAAGAAGTTTCACATACATAAATTGGTTAATAAACAATCTTAACATTTGTTTTATCATTTTTGGGATTAAATGCTTTCGTTTAATATATTGACATCGCCCATAGAACTTTTCATCGATTTTTTAGCGGAATTTTCACTCAAATATTCTAGTTCTTTGCACACATACCAAAGATACGTTGAACGATTTCCCATATTTGCAATTAAAATTCTAGGGCAGTTCATAAGACACGTAGAACAACTTTCAACATTCTGCTTTTATTGCACTATATTATTAGTCTAACTAATACTATCGTTGTAATGCAGTACAAGTGTAGATTTTCAAAAAATTTATATTAGAATTAGAACGAAATATTTTTTTGTATCGCTACGTCGCTCGAGAATAGCCAAAAAAGCGTAAAATATTTGGCTTTTACTGACCCAAGCATGACTAAAATGCGACTCACACCTTAAGTGCGGAACTATTAAACTATTATGTATTTACTTTGTTAGCATTACTAGAGCATTCTAAATTGATAAATTTTGAGAAGAAAATGGAATATGTTGAGGATAATTAGTATTGTCTGATATAATATTACTAAATACCCATAAAAACTATTTCATCAAGAATCGAATCCAATATTTCTGTTTATCAGAAAATTTGAATCACCTAATTGGACTAAGAATAAAAATCACGGAAGTGTACTCGATTCGAAGTGTATGCATGAATACTTACAGGTGAATTGATTAATATATGTATAGAATACGAAGTTTACGTTAATTTTTGGGATAAACGTAGATCGTATTCCTTTTTCGGATCGAAATGAAAACAAAAGCACATCCTCACGTCATGAAATCAACTATAGGTTCAAGGTTTACACAAGAAGATTTTTATTCGGTGAGGTCATAAACATCCTCTGATACATAAACTTAATATTATAAGTTTTACAAATTATAAAATCACGGTAAACAGATAAACGTTCTTTGGAACAATTTAGTATGTACTGCAAAGACGGTGGATTTGCCATTTTGAACTTCTTTGCTATACTCGTACCCGAACATGTTAGGTTTTAATTTTAATTCTCTCTCTTATTATTCTATGGCATGGAAATTCGGGAGAAAACCAGCTAATTTATTTAAATGATGGCACAGAAGAAAAATGCCGTCAAAAGATTCCAGAACTAATTATTGAGGGGTTACACCACTATAGAGCACGAAAAATAGGCATATTTCGGGAATTTACCTTGACGCAATAATGAGATGAATCGAGATCTTGTTTAACTTTCCGGCAGTGCACGCTGCTCTGAAAATCTAGCGAACCCGTCTTAAAGCATCAGCGGCTGCTCGTTCAGTGGGCCATAAGCGCGACTTCCAGAGGGTTAATGAGATATATAACATTACTTTATTGCAAAAAAAAAATGATTTATTCGAGTAAATTCATCACAAGATGGCGGCTGTGCAGCACTTTCCCGTCGGGGAGTTTTTTTGGAAGGGGTCCACGGCCGGAACTCTATGTCCCGTAATTTTTGATCCAGAGCCAAAAACCAAAGCTTTTTAAACTTCTTAGAACGACAGCAAGCAGCATACGTAAGATTTTTTCTATGTCTTGATTTTTCGCGAAATGGCACATTTTTTAGTCGAAAAACGCTGAAAATGTGTTAAAAATCGACACAAAATTTGCTTATTAAAAATTATGCAATGAAAAAATTAAATTATTTCGAGAAAAACACGGTTAACGTTTTCAGTATACTCGAGGTATACATAAGAGGCGTTGCTAGAAAAAATTGAATATTTATTTATTGTTTTCGCGATTCATTTTTTGGAATATCATTTTCAGTATACTAAAGCACCAGTAAACAAAATTCAACCAATAAATAAAAATTAAATGCTTTAAAAAAAATCTACAGTGCTGTAACCCCTTGAAAGCACTGTACCGGTCAAATAGAAGCGCTTCTAAATTAGCACGTCATTATTTTTAAATAACGCGCTACAGAAAAAAACAAGTAACAATGTGAATTCTCGTGAACGTTATCTTGTTTTATGTGGACTTTATCTCGGAAAAGTTGGACATCGGATAAGCCTCTTCTCGCGTGAGTGATAGAGAATGCCTGCGTATGATAATAATCGAAAACGTGTGTAATACCAGGACATAACTTGTAATGGATTACTTTACTTTTTGGCGTCGCCAAATTCGCAATCAAAATAAGTTAACTTACCATTGAGTTATTCAGTCGAACAAAAAATAGGCCGTTCCTAATGTGGATGTACAAATCCCGTCTTACATCTGTTACACGATTAATCTGATACTACAGATCATTATAAAACTTAGTTTATACCAGCCGATACATTGATACGTAAAACGTTTTCCTTGTTTGCCCCTAGGGTCGAATACTTCTGGTTTCCCACGGTAGTGTAACAACACTCTATAAACTCGCCAGCTTTACCAAGCAACTATGAAATCTTCAGTAGAAAATCATATAAGCTTGAAATAAGCCACCGCCATCCACACAACGCAACAACCTGTGCAAATTAAATCAATCTCACCCGCAACGCCGCTTGTAAGACGAAAACAAACCAAAGATCACACGCCAGTGAATACACGCCAGTGAAACCACGCCAGTGAATACACCACAGCGACTCTGGGGCGCGCGCGGTGGCGAATTTATCTGAGCGCGCCACAGAGAATTTCAAGAGCTCTTCTCCACACTCTAGATCGTTCCAGTGTTGGGTGTATGAAAATTTACCTCTGCCATCAACGTGCGCTTACACATATCAAATAGGGTGGTGTATATGAGCGAAAGAGAAGCGCTCTCGTTTTGCTTGCCAGAGTGTGGGGAGTAATTTCAATTTCTCTTTACTGCTCAGAGGATAGGGACATCACTGGTGGCCAATGTGGCCAAATAGACTTTGAATGGATGTTAGTGACCTAATACTACAAATCGAAGCAGTTGTGGTCATATTTTGGAAAAAATTTCTCCTTTATACATTCATTGCAGAATTTATTAAAATCGACATTTTCTGCATGTTCGTACTCATCACCCTGTAATTCCGGAACCGGAAGTCGGATCCATTAGAAATTCAATAGCAGCCTATGGGAACGTTGCACCTTTCATTTGAGACTAAGTTTGTCAAAATCGGTTCAGCCATCTCTGAGAAAAATGATTCTGGCTTATTTTCCAGCAGTTGATCTGGGACGTTGAATCTATTAGAGACAAATTGGAATGGTGTAGTGCCAATATTGAACGAAGATATCCACTTTGGCCAAACCTCATATCGAGCTATCCAACAAATTTTGGTTACTTCTGAGTAAAAGAACTTTTGGTTGGAATAAGTCGCGGAGAGTATTCATTAACAAAAACAATCACTGGAAGTATTTGAAATTGACAATTGAAATTGATTCTCTTGGAATAAAGTTGATCTGAATAATTTAATACAGGGTGATTCATCAAGACGTTTTTTTGATCTCGCAAAAATTTGAAAAATGGAGTAAATCGCGAAATATTTATTTGTCAATCGAAAGAACATTTTTTGCCGTTTATTGTTTGAAAACAATTTCTTTTAAATATTGACCATGTTGACCATGAGGTAATCCAATCGACTGGTGCAATTTTTGATGATGGATGTCAAGTGGTATCTGGCTAATTAGTCGAGTAATGTTGATTTCTGATGCTTGGGAATGTCACAGCCGCTATGTTTTCTTCAATGCTTGCTGGATGTGGTCGATTTGTTCGCTAATCATCCAATAACGAGAACTGCAACTTTTACTCTTTGATTGTATGGCGAATAGTAGAGTCAGTTGGCCGATTATGTTGACCATATTATGGTCGGAGTGCACGAAACACATTTCTCACAGATCGCTGATTTTCGAAATATAGTTGAATAATTTGAAAAAAGGTGAGCATACTGTGGTGGCAAACAATACAATAACATGACATGTCCTGTTAAAAAACATCATGTTGAACCACCCTGTATAAAGGGCGAACACGAAATTATTGCGACACATTCAACAGAGCATAACTTTTTTACCATTGGGTAAAAATCAACCAAATTTTGCACACTTTCTCATTGATGTGTATTGTTTACATGCTGTCAAACTCGAAGTCGTGTTTTTCGATTCAACGAAAATGGAGGTGAACCAACGCGAGTCGAGAGAACAAATTGTTTCCAAGCACCTGGAATTTCCTGAACTGTCGCACCGGCAGTTGGGAAAAATGTTGAACATTCACCATTCAACCGTATCCAGAGTGTTGAAGCGGTTCCAGGAGCGGTTGACGTTGGACCACGGCAAAGGAGCTGGAAGAAAACCGGGACCGGAGAACAAAAAGACGGAGGGAAAGGTGAAGCGGATGATTAAAGCAAATCCCAACGTCTCAAGCCGTGATTTGGCTAAAAAAAACGGCATGTCGCAGAGCTACGTCCAGAATGCAAAGAAGAGAGCTGGACTACACACATACATTGATGAAATTAGTTATAAAAAAAGAACTTCCCAAACCGCGATGAGCGGCAACTATCGACGGCTAAAACTCGGGCACGGAAGCTCTACGAGAAGATGCTGACAAAATATGGCTGCTGTGTGATGGACGACGAAACGTATATAAAAGCCGATTTTAAGCAAATTCCGGGGTTGGAGTTTTTCACCAGCAAGAGCAAGTTCTATGTGGACGACAAATTTAAGAAGAAAATGTCGAAGTTCGCCTCCAAATATCTTATTTGGCAGGCCATCTGCTCTTGCGGACTGAAGAGTGAGCCTTTCGTGCCAAAGGGCACAGTAAATGACGAGATCTACAAATCTGAGTGCCTCGAGAAGCGCCTTTTACCGTTCTTGTAGCAGCACGTCGAAGCTTCGCTATTTTGGCCAGATTTGGCATCATGCCACTATTATAAAAGTGTCCTGGAGTGGTATGAGGCCAATTCTGTCCATTTTGTTCCAAAGGACATGAATCCGCCAAACTGTCCGGAGCTGCGTCCGGTGGAGCAGTACTGGGCAATGATGAAGCGGGAACTTCGGAAGAGCAAGAAGACAGTCAGAGACGAGAAGGACATGTTAAGAAAATGGAAAAAAAACTGAGAAACTGGAACCGGATGACACTGTAAAGACTTTGATGGAGGGCATCAAGCGAAAATGCGTTCAATTTTACACTCAAGGCTCCATCGATTAACTTTTCTTTTGATTTTTGAAGTAAATATATGTATAAAACTACCCTAAAATTTTGGTTTGATTTTAAACATTATAAGAAAATTGGCATGACATTTTCGGTGTCGCAATAATTTCGTGTTCGCCCTTTATGCCATGGTTTGAGATTAAAAATAAGAACATTTGAATTAAAATAAGGACGCTTTCCAAAAACCTCGCTAATAAGGACATGTCCTTTAAAATAAGGACGGTTGGTAACCCTACTAAGTGTTGAAATTGCGTTTAAATCGCATTCGCAAATTGCATTTGTTCCTAGGGGAAATTAGCACAGGCGAGTTGAGTCAAACGTTAACCAGTCAAAAAGGGCAAATTGCTGGCTAACGGGGGGCTATTTGCCAACTCGGATGCGCTAATTGCCCTTCAATTTGCCAGCAAATTGCTGGCAATTAGGGGGCCATTTGAAATGCAACATTTGGGTGATTTGCCGCCGTCATTTTTTGGCCGCTCCACTCGCCCTTAAATCGCCGCCGAATCTCCCACGGAACACGCCCTTAATTGCCTAATATGTAAAATTACAAATAATACTTATTTTCGGATTCACTATCTACTCACATAAACTTAACAGTAGGGGTGACCTGGGCTGGTTGGCCGAGTACCTTTTATGAAAAGGCTATTATGCGCAGTAACGACATCTATAGTGATTTTGGTGGGGTATTAGGTCACCAATGTACCGACGTAATTTCAGGTGTTTTGGTGGCGTCGTTTGTACAGGAGCACGTTTGTTCTTTTTTCGGCACAGGTGAGTAAATTTGTTTCTGAAAAATAATATGTGTAACGCGAATTGATTTACATCCGATTTCCAATAACTTTATACTGCTGGAAAGGATACTCAAAACCCAACAAAATGGTATAACGGTTACCAGTGTAACCTCATTTGTTTGTGTAAATCGTGATTGTTCTCGATAATATACATTGGGGTAGATTGACCGAGTTATGTGCGGGGCTGGTTGGCCGAGTTGTAAATTTAGTGTGGAGTAATGTGCACTTTGATATTTGTGAAATGCCAAGCTTTTTCAAAGCAAAATTTGATATTATGCTAAAATTGATGATTATAAGCAAAAATATACACGAGAAATAAGTAACAAAAATAATTTAAAATTATTACCTAATAGAAATAAGAGATTACAATCATTAATAGTCGGAAATTAGTTATAAAAAAATTGATTCTGATATTTTATGAATGAAATGCCAAGCAGGTTTCAGAGTCTCTGTCGTGTGCCGCTTCAATCCTGAAATTTTTCCTCCTGAGGAGTTTCTGGCAGGATTTGTCACAGATCGACCGAACCTTGAACGAAACTTGTCCATTAGCATAGAATCTGCTGCAGATGTAAGCCTCTCTGAAGACGTCAGACCTCTTCCCAAGGCGAGTGCACGATCTGATTAGAAGAAGTGGCAAGTTCATAAACGCCGATCGTCTCAAACTTTCACCGATTCCCCAATAAAAGTAGTATTGAAGGAGCAGAAACGTAAGTGTACGCTGGCGGAGGAAAAAAATCAGCGAGAGCTGGTAAAAAGTTAACTAAAGCTGCCAAAGGTAAGTCCAAAAAAGTTAAAAAGACTAAAAAGTGAAGAGTGGATTTTATTTTCCTTACCTATATACGAAAAAACGATATTTTATTTTGAATTAAAAGTTTTCCACTGTTACATTTGACGTGTTTAACTTTTTTTACCAAATTCGGCCAACCTACCCCAGACCTGGGGTTGGTTGGCCGATTTTTTTTCTGCATTTGTTTGCTAATAACTTTTCACCTGATTTTTTCGTGAATGAAAAAATTACATATGTTCTCAAGGATTGTATCTTCATGACAGCGCAAACCGGTTTTCAAAAAGTCTAACCAGAATGAGTAAAGAAATTCCGAAAGCAAAACTCGGCCAACCAGCCCCGATCTCCCTTATACTAGGTAATCACCACCAAACTATAGGAAGAATCAATGGTGAAATTGATATTGCACACCAAAACTTACCACAATCTGACTTTCATTAAGACTTTAGATCAGAGATCTTGTTCCACTATACTTACACGCGACACGATTCCACAGTTTCCCACATTCGTTGGCTAAATGAAGTGTACTAGATAAACAAAATACAAGCGAGAATACGCTTATTGTTTAAAAAACAATTTTAAGCTTAATCCAAACATGAACCGCCATGTTGGAAAAACGCGAAAAACCAAGTCCATTTCAGCCGCCAGAAAAATTGTCTAAGTATTGAAATTGCCTTTAAATCGCATTCGCAAATTGCATTTGTTTCTAGGTACAATTAGCACAGGCGAGTTGAGCAAACGTCAAACTGTTTAAATCGCCTGACCATGTTCGTCCGCATTTTTTTGACCGGGCAAACTTACAGACACTTTATATAACAGACTAGCGGAGAGAAAAACAGCAAAACTAGCAACCATGAATGTAAACTGGCACTTCCCCTCTCAAAACCCTCATGCTCGTTTGGCTGCATTTTTTGACACTCCGCTAGCCTGTGTATATAGTGTCTGTAGGCAAACTGTTTAAATCGCCTGACAATGTTCGTCTGATTTTTTTTTGACCGGGTGTCTGTTAGGTTTGCATGGCTGCCAGTCTCGTGGTTTTTATATATTTGATCGAAAAAGTTAATTTTTTGTCGATTTCGTATCATTTCATTTGGCAACCGTGGAAAAAACTGTGATACAGGGATGCCAGATTTGCAGACATGTCTGATAATTCGCAGACTTTTCATTTTAGATGCAGATTTTTTCGATGTGGAAGTGGAAAACATGTTTTTCTTTCGTGAATATGCTAGTTTAGTGTTGTAGAACAGAGAACAGACATCCATGATCGAGCAAAAATATTTAAAAAACGTGTGTAAACATTTGAATTAATATACGATAAACACTAGCGCCGCCACACCAACCTATCCCAACTATCCGTCAAATCCATTCCGGAACCGGTTCGAAATCCTGAATGGATTCAGTATGGAATCTTGCTCAAAGAAAGCAACCGATTCCGACTTCATCGGTTGATGCATTTGAGCTGGAATTCATGCTGGAAGTCCGAACCGGTTCCGGACTAGTTTGACTGGGTAGAGGTATAGCCGCTGTCAATTCTATCGAACTCGGCCACAAAAAACATGACGATAGTAGCGCAACTGGTTTGGATATTCCAACTTACGTAAACAATCACAAGAAACTCAGACCTAGGGACAGATCACTTGTGATGCATTTTGAAAAATCAGCGAAATTAAATGCATTTCTTTCCATCAAAATAGAAATTCAAAATGTATTTTGCGTTGCGTGCAATGTATTTTGCGTTGCGTGTAAGACGTCAAAACCCTACAAAAAACTAGCACTATATTCAACACAACGTCGAACAAAGTGGATCAGCGTAGGACGATTGTTAAACAAACTTTTGTGCGATGGAGTGCAAAGTTCATGAAAAAATGGAAATTAAATGCATTTTTTCTAATTTGATGCAAATTTGTTATACATTCCTAGAGTGATCTGTCCCTAGACTCAGACTATTATTCATGGATTATTCGCTCTGATCTTTGGTTTCGAAATTTCTATGTCAGCTTTTGTGTACAACTGCTAGCAACCAGTCTCATAGGCGCGAGCATTATATACAAGGAGACTACTAGGACCTGTAACCCTGGTTTTCTTTTGTTAAGATTCAGTGTAATGTTCGGAATTAAATGAAACTGTGCTGAGCACCAAAAATACATTACCTAGCCACAATTCATGTCATGAAATAATTAAGAAAACTATAAGACACGTGACTCTGTGTAAAAAATCCGACGGTAAGCTCAAGACTAAAATATCACGATGACACGGCGAGAATTTACGAAAATCGTTGCACATCGTTCAATTCTTGACTTTTTTAATCAGTTTTATCAGTTAATACAAATCAATGTATCATCAAGTTGTTTTTATCCCTTTATGGGCAGCTAGGGTGGTGGCTAGCGAGTTTCATACATCCTTGACCTGACGGACGAAGCTATGGTGCCTTGAACACAGGCAACGCAGATCCAAGGCCATCATTGAAATGAAAAGTTCTGCGTTTGAGATGTACTTCACCCGGTTGCCATACGAATACCTGTAATTATTACGTGTAATTATGTATGTATATGTCTAATTGTGAGTCCAACTGTGGTAGTTTGTGCGTGGAATGTGTAATTTTTAGCGTTCGAGTTCAGGGGTGCATACTTGTCTGAGTTGGCGTGGATGCTCACTAATTGCATAAGAGTGTGTTGATGTTTTTTCGGGAGTTGTTCTACTGGAGCTGTAGAGCTAGGGTGTCGGAAGAGCTACCCGTCAGAATTACTCGCTACAATTGCAGACGAGATCAATTGCAGCGGGTCGTGATTCTAAATGATATTTGTTGTACGGTACAGACATGTGCAAACACAGGGACGTCACGATCGCCTGCATTATCACGAGGGGCTCGAGCGTTTGTCCGTTAACGTGTTCGATCGCGTGGGCGTTTGTATGTCGCGTGTGTTAGCGTGCATGTAACTTTGCATGTATAAATTCGATTTTATAACCGTGTTTCCATTCGCATATTCGCGTGTGTTCTTAGATGATCGCGCGCGGACCGTGAATTTGATACTTAATTTTCACAGTATGGCTCAGATGCTAAAAGAGAGTGCGTTCTTCCATATCACTTTCGCGTATTCGAGATTTTGGATGTATTGGTGGACGATCGCATTTGCATGTTCCCCCTGCCAATTCACGACGAGGGATTCATACATTTGTATGGTAGCGTATTCGATCGCGTGGGACTATGTATGTCGCGTGTGATGGCGTGTATGCAGCTTCGCGAGTATAGTTTCGGTTCTGTAGTCGTGCAGCCATGGAGCAGACTTCCGGACGTGATCGACCCGTGATCGCGCGAACACCGGCGCCTGTGGGTTAGCGTTTGTAAATTTGTGAATGCTATCACGATTATTTTATCAACGAGGTACTATCGTGCTTTGAAGATCGCGGGCGTAGGTGCGCATGAGTTATCGCGCAGGGCTGTCAAAGATTATTTTGTATATTGTCATCTTCGGGAGCCCTGACATGGTACAGTTCAAATTTAGGAGAGTCCCAGGTCGGGGCTCGTCGCTAAGCCCAAGGTGCCTCCAGAGAGTACTTGGCCTAAACCCACATTGTACATTATTTCGACCATGGCATAAGGGGGTAATAAAGGTCGCCAAGTTAAGTACTAAATTTGATCATAATGTAGCTTAACTAAAAATAAAATAATCGTATCCCAAGTTTCTATGTGATATCATCACTGTAATACTGCTTTGGTGGAAAAGCCCCCGGACCACGTCAAGGTGCAGTATCATGCCGAGGGACAAATCAATGTATCATCATGTTATGAACTAGAATCATAAAAATATTAAACATATTCAGACATAACCACCTACTAAACATTTGAGTATAATGCCATCTTTTTTGCGTTAACTAGTTTTGTGAAAACACAAAAATTATTTTCAATACGAGTTTCATTTATCATTGATTGACTAGTGACTTATTTTGAATTTTTTTTCTCGAAGAATAGTTGAGCAGAATGATCTTGACTTTTCGCGATGCTGGTGTACTGATGTGGCGATGCACAAGGTAAGATTTCTGGTCTCATATTGCGAATTTTGCCCCAATACTCACAGCAAAATAATTCTGTCACACGAAAATATGCTCACACCGCATCTACCATAGTTTGGTTGTTGCGGTGGCTAAAAAAATATTTAACGCCCTCTCTAGGATTGTGTATAATATGTTCGACAGACAAATAAAACGTGACACGAAATGAATTTTCATCACTCGTAGAAAAACAAGGTCGATTTAAATTACAAAAGTGCGCCATATCAGCGAGCGTGGCGTTAGTGAAGAGAATTTGACACAGAGCTAAATGCGTTACTTAGCTTCCGCACCCACCCGAAAACGTTACCGTCTTTTTAATCTCATGCAAACCAAAACAAGCAAAATGGGCCGGAAACGTGAAATTCATTCTTGTCGAAGTGCCCAAGGCTGGAGATGTTCACAATCATTTCTTAAGTTACAACACGATACCGATCGGTGCGAGGGGTAAACACTAAATCTTCAATACGGCGCAGTGCCAAAAGTCTTACATATTTAGTTACTTTAAGTACCATAAAGTACATTACGTACTTCAAAGACTTAAAAAAGTAAGCGTCAAATTCATTGTACTTTAATTACTGAAACGATTTTATGTACAGCGCCTTCGTACTTTAATTACGCAAAATATTTTAATTACCGTTAGGATGTACTTTAAATACTCTAAGTACGTGAACATCAACACTAATTACATTAAGTACATTATTAAGTACAACAGAATTATTTTTAAATACTTATTTTAATTATATTCAAATATTTACAAATATTTACTTTAATTATATTCAAAATACGTTGGTATTTTCAGTACGACGCACTCAAACCTGCTAGTGCTTACCCCTCGGATCGGTGAGTAAACACATAATAGGATGTTAGTAATTTAATTGATTCGGTGTATCGAATCTAACTAGATGTATGCAATGGATTAGAATTTGTTGGTCCCCGGAACTGCTGGAGAAATTGGCGGGGTGCAAGTGAAAACTAGAGATACGCTCGGACCATTTTCAATAAGGCTTGTTTAGTGATCAGTTTAAACCCAAAAGGAGCTAAAACATCAAGTCGTGGATTATTATGAATGATAGTAACTGTATATTTAGGTTTCATCTGGGTGTAGATCTGTATGATTCCAGCACATCGAGCATACTTTGAACTCAAGATAGAAGCAAATCTTACGTTGAAAGAAAATGTAGTGCCACGGAATCGTACGCCTTATCATCGCGGCGATTTTGTACTTACAAGAAGTAAAAGTAAACGTCAGCCTGGAATATAAAGTAATATGTCTACCTTGAAAGGTGTCCTTACATGATCATTAAAAGTGACATTTCTGCGCAGTAATGCCATTAGTAACGCCTCGTGTTAGGGTACCTGATATCTGCGGGATTCTAAAAGAGCGACGGAAAAGAAGACTAAACAGAAACAAAAAAGATGGGTAGGTAATGTCAGAGACATAACCGAAGTGAAGTAGAGTACACATAGGCTGTTATTTCGAATGCTGCGATTTTTGCTACCTTCTGCATTAAAATCAGCTATTTCGATATTTGTTATGATGTATTGTGCGCCGTTGTTGTGGTGCATTTTACCACTGCACAGGTTTGTTTTGACGTGCCCATTTTTTAAAGAGCAATTTATATTGATTTTGAAAAATTGAATATGTTTCATGTTCCTGAATATTTTGCAAAGCTATTGTGATTTCAGAGTAACATGTTGGCTAAATGATATCATTAATTAAATTCTCCCAATTGATGGTCTTTAGCTAAGTTATGATTATATTTTCTTAGGGGTGTATTTTATCCCATCTACCTCTACATACGCTTGCATTACATTCACATAAATCACTTGCGACGCGTTTGTGCAAATGG
This sequence comes from Topomyia yanbarensis, assembly GCF_030247195.1. Lineage (NCBI taxonomy): Eukaryota > Metazoa > Arthropoda > Insecta > Diptera > Culicidae > Topomyia > Topomyia yanbarensis. The sequence goes on from NC_080670.1 coordinate 118,682,814, forward strand.
AATCTGATCATACTTTGAAAATTTCAAACGTGCACCCGAGACACATGCGTTGCAAAATTCAAATGTTAGGTTTGTTCCAAAGTTTCGAGTGGGTAATTACCAACTCGATTATTTTCAAGTGGATAGTACCAAGGAGCTTTTATTCTCAGGTGATACGATCGTCGAAATCGCCGATCAGCCATGTTGGTTCTAGAAACGACAGCTAAGAACAATGTTTACAACATCCCCATTGCTTGGATTTCAATATGTAAACAAAGATGTTCGCCGTCATTTTTCTACTCCGCAGCTTGCTGCACGCTTACCTCACTCCTCACCTAGTTACTGCCAAAGACGAATCACCTTATAACTCTAAGCACCTTGGATAGTACTACCTTTACAACTCATATTATCCACCGGCCCTGATTATTGAATATTTCATTACACATATGTATAGTGGGATCAAAATGCATTCACTTGCTGAATATTTTTAGAAATAGGCCACTTTAAAGTATGGCATGTACAAATAAAGTAAATTAAGGGCCAAATCGGATAACAAATAGTTTTTGGACTTACTGTAAATTGTACTTACTATACAGTTAGGAGCCAGCAGAAGGGCATTTGCGCGTGGAATGTCAGCATTAGAGAGTTAAGACGAATACCCTATACATAATATGTTCAAACCTCCACCAAGCAGGTTACTTAGCGTGGAGTTTTCGCAATAACCCTGCAATTGCCACGTATGATAATAACCCACAACGAATGTAGTGCCAGGGAGCGATGCCATATGTTTTTTATGAAATGTCTGCAGAAGAATAATTAAAATGTCTGTAAATGTCTCTAGATGGTTGTGTAAATCCTAGTTACACTACAATATTAATTTAAAAATAGATTGAAATTAGAATACTAATAATGAAGGAATCACTCGTAGTCGAATACAGTAGTACAATTTTGCTAAATACTATTACTCTTTTAAAAGTCTGTAGATTTCTTGCTATGTCTGCAGGAGGCTATCAAAAGTCTGTAGAATTCCGACATGTCTGTAAATCCCGTCATACATGCAGCAGTTATACAATTAAACTGTGTTTATAACAGCATATACATAGATGTAAAAATTAATCTCAGTTTGCCCCGAATATCAAATCAACGGCAGAAACATTATATCAGTATCCAATATCCAAGTCTTTCACACTCAACCACACCTTCGCACGCGCACACTTGCAATCCGCATATTGAACTCCGAAAAAAGAGCGTTCTGCGATGTGCGCTGATCATTGTATGCACGCCACGCCTGTGCATCATTGGGTGAAATGAAGCCTGGCGGCAGTCATTGACTATATTCCAACCGAAGAGTTTAAGCTGACATAAAACGTAGCAGCTACTACGAGGTCAGAAAGCAAACTGACGAATTTTCTCTTATGTGCCGTTACCTGGCGAAGTTCATTTGATAAAAAAGAGGCAGTCCTAACAACGCTCGCTGCTTGGTTGAATTGTACGGATTAATCAGCGCAGATAATTACCATCTTTACAAATTACATTATTTTCGTTATCTATAATAGACGCACATTTTACGGGATCAAATACAATATACGTGCACATATTTCCGATCAGATAGTGCAAAATATAACGATTTCGAACAGTACAACGGAAGTTAATCGCATTTGAAGACTGGGAAAATATATCAGCAGAAATTTTTGAAAAGGGATCCCCATATTGAAACATTAGAAGTATTCTACTTCAAAGCAATGAAACGACAACAAGAATTAATTTCCTCAAACAAAACAAAAACTGTTTTACCGTTGCTTAATTTCTCAAATATAGAACAATAAATTATTATGGATCATTGAAATACAGTCGTTACTCTGCATTCTTTAAATTTGTCCATTGCAATCATTATTTCATGCGAAGTCATAGTATGCGACATCGACAATTATTCTATTTCGTTCTTCAAATTTTACAACTGTGAACCCTTAGATATCGGATAGGCTGAAGTTTGTTGCGGTTCTTCAAAAAAAAAAAAAAGAATTCAGTTACACCCGAAAACGTGTATTACGTGTGTTCTCTTTATTTTATGTATTGAGTATGATGACAATAGTAACAAAGATAGTCGTGCCAGATGTGTAGCTGAATATGTGTGCTATGAAGTATGATGTGAAGGTTTAGCTGTGTAGTTCTAGAAATGAAGGCCCGAGTAAAAAAGAAAATTCCAACTGCTACAGTTCGGCCATTCTGCTACTATCGCCCTCGATAGTCCACCAAATGCTCATTTTGTTACCCCATGACTATTGACAGAGTTGAATGCAAAATATGCACGAATCATTTGAATTCATTGATAGGAATAGGATATCAACATATTACGAACATTGATTTGAAACGCACAAATGGCAATAGCAAAGCATCATTACTATTCTTAGGGAAATCCGCAAAAGTCTGATTCGTCCGATGAACAACTCGACGCGAAAGAAACGGGTTCTTCACGATTAACTGCCTGGCGGTACAGCCTTAGATTAAGAGGGCCAAACGTACCATCAAAGTGCGTGCTCGTCATCTGATATCCGTCCAAATCCGACACAATGTATCTGTTGTTGTCGAGAACCCCTCGTATCTGATACGGCCCCCTATACTTGGCTTTAAGCTTGCTATTTTCTCCTGGCACTTTTACCGCCCTAATAACAACTAAATCACCTTCTTGATACACCGTGTTACGCTTGCATTTTTCATCGTACTTTAATTTGTTGTACTTCTGCAACTGTTTGATCTTTTCCTCCGCTTCGTTCCTAATTTTCTCGAGGTTACGATCAACGTTTGTGTTAATACCTTCCAGAAAACGCTCGATATCTGACTTTGGGTGTAACCTTTGTTTGACACCAAATAACAAGACTGCTGGACTGTTATCGATCGATCTGTTGAACGAATTATTTAAATGATACTCTGCCTCAAACAAGACATCATCCCAACACATTTTCCTCTCTTCAACTAGCTTTGCTAATAACGGAACTAGTACCCTGTTGTAACGCTCTATCTGTCCATTTGCTTTAGGGCAACCGGTAGCTATCAATACATGTACTATACCTTCAATAGAACAAAATGTCTCACACTCTTTTGAAGTGAAAGCTGTTCCACGATCTGTTATTATTCTCCTCGGCTTCGAGTAATTAATAATATACGAACGAAGCGCTTTGATGACCTCACAAGTCTTAGTGGTACGAGTAGCGAAGAGCTTAATAATTTTACTGAAGCCGTCTATAACTGCGAAAATGTGAATGTTTTTACGTTTTGTACTTTCCAGTGGACCTAAATGATCGACGTGAATGGTATCAAATGGAATATTGCCCTTTTCAATATTCTGTAAATATCCGTCATACTGTTTGTCTCGCGGGTTAAAGGCGACACAAGTAATGCAACGGGTGAATGACCTATATGGTTAAAACCCGCTTCAATAAAATCAATCAATCAACAAGTAATGCACATCTTTCCATGATGCAAAACTTTTTTCTTCATTACAGGGAACCAAAACATACGCTGAATTTGTGAACAAACCTTATCCGCACCAAAATGTTCCATGCTGTTATGATAACGAAATATCACAGACGATTCCATGCATTCTGGCACATAAAGCAATAATCTATTCCTCTTTTCCCTTTTGTAAACAATATTGTCCCTAACTTCGTAATCCTTCAACTCTCCTTTCAGAATGGCAGTCTTGATCTTCTGGATACTAGGATCTTGAAGCTGCGCCACGTAGATCGTATTAGAAAACAAGTCATTAACCGAGTTCTCACCGGTTTCAAGAAGCAATATGTTAACGCGACTCAGTGCATCTACATGCATATTCGAACTGTTTCAAGTAAAGGCTTCATCGAGAAATCTTAGCATTAACATCTTTTCTTTCCAAAGTCTTCTTCATTGCTTCACAATCGGTGACTATCCTGAATTTCAAACCGAACAGATACATACGGAAACGCTGTAAGGTGTACACAACAGCAAGGGTCTCTCCAATTCGAAACTATGAAGCTTGGACTCAGCGGTTCTCGTCTTTCGGCTGTAGAAAAGAACAGGGTGAAACTTACTGTCTTGCTCTTGGCGTTGGAGCAAAATACCCCCAAATCCGGCGCTGGAAGCATCGGTGTGAACTTCTGTTTCGAGTTACGGCGAATAGAATGCGAGTACCGGTTTTCTGATCTAACAAGCCTTTAGTCCTTCAAACGCAACTAAATGCTTTTCTTCAAACTTAAACTGGACATCCTTTTTCAACAATTCATACAACGGTTGCGCTATCTTGTTAAAGTTCAGTATGAATTTGCGAAAGTAGCTAACAAGCCCTACGAAGCGGTGAAGTGCATGTACATTAACGGGAATCGGAATAGTTTGTACGGAATCTATGTGACGGTCACTAGGACTAATCGAGTTGTAGGTTATGTTGTACCCGAGATAATCGAGGGTAGTCTTTAGAAAAGAGCACTTTTCCAATTGTAGCTTTATGTAATTGTCACTTAACGTTTTAAGAACGGACGACAATAAATCTAAATGTTCTTCGATGGTATCGCCACTAATTAGTATATCGTTGCGTTGCGTTGCGTTGCGTTGTGACGATGATTTTGGCGGATTGCACACTGACTTCATCATGTTTGACTGCTGATTATCTAATAAGAGTTGCTTAGGAAGTGGTAAGTAGGAATTCATACCAATCCGACCCATATTAAAACCTCAACAGCATGATAGCCATCATTGCCGGCCGCCCCCATCTCCATCGTTCACGGGGAAGGATAAAGGATAAGGTAGACAGGAAGTGTTGATGCTCCACCTACTTAACGGAAGGACGACGATTCATCAGACTCTTCCATAGGTGTCGCGGAGTTGGTGGTTTGGAAGAGTATCAGGTCTAGGATTCGCTCCAAGCAAACGATGCGACCTGTAAAGCATATTTTATTAGGTAGTTGTTTAGTTAGTCTTCGAGTGCACGATCACTCGAAAAAGAGATGATCTTGTTTAGTTTTTGGTTATTTTTAAACTCTGGGCAGCCGGCTACCGAGAGTATACTATGTTCCCTAAACAAAAACAATTTGAACTCCACACAGCCGATCGTGGGAGTATTGCCTGGAAAAGCTAATCTTATCTGCGTAATGGGCCGGATCACTATTTATTGCAACAGTATTTGGACAGAACTCGCTACTTCTTCTCTACGATATATTTATTGGCTTGAAAACTACCAAGTGACAGCATATTATACTGGCAAAAATAGCGCGAGATGTTATAAATCAAGGAAAGTATTTCTTATTTTCCATATCGGATTGTTTGTGGAATACAAGTATACGAGCGATAATACCGAACACTGAAGGGAAATATAAAGGATTGTTAATCTGATGCACGGGCTTGTTAGCAATAACGGAGCTTTAAATTAGGTTCATAAAAACAGACGCGGCGAATTTTCAATACGTATTGAGCCGTGTTCATAGATACTAGTCAGATTAGTCGTATTGGGGCTAATTTCCGATCAACTATTCATTTTTACGGCAATGTTTTCTCGACTAGATCTGTTCGCACCCTCTCATTCTGTTCGCACCCTCTCATTCTGCGGTCTAAGGACCAAATGTCATCAATAGACTTAGAATCGCGTGGAGGCATGAGATAGGAAACTTGTAAGAATTTTGCTATCCCACCGTTTGACTACCAGAATGGATGGGAGAACAGTAATACTAGCAAATACCGACTACCATAAGAGCGGTGCAAATTTGAACGAGTGACGTAGAGTACTGCACTGAAAAAAGGACCAGGAGTGCGATTTTACGAAGTTTTAGCTTCCGATGGCCCTACATTTTCTGACAAAGTGAAGTTCTTGAATGTTGAGATTTTTATTACTGTTTAGAAAAGCAAAAGTATCATAAAGCTAGTGTCAGGCCTTCATGAGACCTCAAGAAGTCACTTTTGGAGGTATTCGTAAATGTAGATTTGTCGGTAGACGGTTCCAAATATAATAGAAAAATACCTAATTTAACACAACTACAGATCACTTGCAACATAAAAAGCTTTTTGTGAAATTCGACAGCTCCATCTTAGGCCAATTCAATAAATTTCCTGCATGAAAGTTTCCATTTTTTAAAAACGGTTTTTAAGCCAAAGCTTTGGAAGTTAAACCTTGGCGTGGAAGTGCCGGTATATTAATATATTCTGTTACTTAGTGTAGAATTAGATTTCGTCATTTACGGCTAATATACAACCGCCAGAAGAAACTTAAAACGTTGGTACACAATCAAGAAAGGCGAATCAGAAAAGGTATATGTCAGTGATTCACTAAATACAGACTGGAAAGAGGGTAATATGGAAAACCTTAAGGTCCGCCCAGATTAAGTCTTCGGTACGGAACAAAACCTCGGCCTAGGAACTCCTAGCATGTTGTTAGTCGCCTCTTACGACATGGGAGCAGTTCCCAGAGGTTCTATTCTTGGTTGAAATAGTGCAAAAAGATTTCAGCCCGCCGGACACCACACGGCTTGGTATCGCCACTAATTAGTATATCCTCGATAAACACTGAAATTTTTCCTGACTTTATAAATTGTTCCAAAACTTTGTAAATATAGCGTACAAACGCAGCGGGTGAGTTAGCGAATCCGAACGGAAGTTTGTTAAATTCGTACTGCCCACCATCAACAACAAACGAGGTGAACTTTTTTGAATTTTCGGCAATACCTACATGATAAAAACCGTTTTTTAAATCTAGACTGGTAAAGTAACGCTTTTCGCGTAGCTTGAGGACTAGATCCTCGATGACTGGCATCGGGAAGTTATCACGCTCCACTAACTTGTTCAGTGGTTTATAGTTTACACACATTCTATACGTATTATTCCTCTTTCGAACCAATACAACGCGACAATAATTATTAGCCTGACTCTTTCTAATAATCCCTTTTTGCACCATCTCCTCTATAATGTCATTCAGCGCCTGCTTCTCAAAAACACTTAATCTTGCGGGTGGTACAGTGAAAGGTATGTTCCTTCAAGTTAATTTATACCTCCATCTTCACTAAAGGTTCATCAGGTTTGGGTCGGTCTAGGTAACATTCCTGAAATATCTTTTCAACTCTCGATGTCAATTGATTTGTCTCGTCAACGTCGCCAACGTTCAAGTCGACCTTCGTATCCTCAACCAATACGCAAAGACAGTCATCGCTGTTACCATAAGCATCAATCATAAGCTGTAAATCGAATTGCGATACCGAGGATTTCCGGCCGAAAACAATTCCTGCAATACCATTACCATTTATAAAGTCTCGGCCCAAGAGGACATTGACTCCTTCCGAGATCGTGTCGTCCGGTACGACAACGAGACAAGTACTAAAAACGCGATTTCCAACAATGATCGAGCTTCGAAATGATCCGTACATCTTCAAACGCGTGCCATTAATTCCAACTATATCTCCAGGCGTTACGTTCAGGGAATAGTCAAAATCAGATGGCAACATTGAACCTTTGATCAGACTTACCGGGGATCCGAGATCCAAAAGTACTTCAAACGTACTGCATCGAGTACCAAAGAGAATCATTACTATTCGACGACTTCCTTCGTCCACTTTTAAGATGTAAGGCTCTGTGGTGATGATTGTGTCCTTAGCTGGACTACTTTCCTGCGTAAACCTAACTTGCGGTGCCTCAAGCGTTGGTTTCGTTGTTATAGGTGTTGTCGTAGCGGCGCAGTCTGCATCGAGATGACCCACTTTTCCACATTTTGTACAACGAGATTTTTTCTGGGGTAGCGGACACTTCGCTGATAGATGTCCTTTTTCGTTACAGTTGAAGCATCGTCGAACTGGGGTCTGCACGTCGCTTTGTTCTTCCGTATTATCCTTCTGCTCATTGTTCTTCAATGATGATGTTTTGACGACATCCTTACGTTGGACATTATACCGTGTATTGACAACAGCTCTCAAGCGAAGATAACGTTGTAAACAAGCGATGAGCCCGTCCACTGTATACAGTTCTTTTGACATCAGGTGCTCTTGTAGTTTGTCATCGTTGATGTTTCGAATGACGTAAGAAATGACAGCTTCCTCTGATAGGCGACCTTCTTTCGCAATGCGCTGCATGTCGTATACGTAGCTTTCTTCGTCTTCGCCTTTCATTCGTATGCGTTCCGCCGTTTGAAAGTGTACAATGGTGGAATCAATCGTTCGACCTCCAGCGGGTGAAGGAAAGTTTCATGAATCGAGTAACGTGAACGGACATTACGTTTCTCATTTGCGCCCGAGGCGGCGGTTGCACGTGAAGAAATGTTGGCAAAAGCGTCACTGGTATCAGAATCCGTTTCCATATCTCTGTAGTCGAATACTCCGACGTTGGAAGGAATCGGTTGACGTCCACTGTCGGAAATGTTCTCCTTTTTCACATTAACTAATTGTGGCACATAATTCGTTGTTGCCGTAACTGTAGCTGTGAGCCAGGGAGTCTTTTGCTTCGTACGTCGAACGGTTCGCAGTCCAACGGTGGTTGCATCAGTTTCGTCAGAAGATGACATGGTGGCGTAGTCCCACTATGGCGGCTGAGCACGTTCCGGGAAATTGCAAAATTCGAGTGAAAATCTTTTTCTGCCGAAAATCACGATTTTCCTAAATCGCGGTGATCCCACTTCTGATCTGAAGCCTTAAATATCGGATAGGCTGAAGTATGTTACGCTTCTTCAAAAAAAGAATTCAATTACACCCGACAACGTGTATTACGTGTGTTCTCTTTATTTTCTGTATTGAGTATGATGACAATAGTGACAAAGATAGTCGTGCCGGATGTGTAGCTGAATATGTGTGCTATGAAGTATGATGTGAAGGTTTAGCTGTGTAGTTCTAGAAATGAAGGCCCGAGTAAAAAAGAAAATTCCAACTGCTACAACTGTAAAAATAGCTCCACTTTTTATTTATTATCTTGCATTTGGCAAGCAGGGTGGGCACTATTGGAGCTTCAGTTGAAAAAAAATTATTTGATCTGGTTGCAAGAATTACATTTTGAGCAATGAGTTCAACAGATGTTGGTAGTACATCGTGGGCAATGATTTTTTTAGAATTTTTTTCAAGCTGTAAAGTCTGTTTGTATGTGCTGCGAAGTCTGTTACAATAGAAACCGAAAATTTGGGAAAGGAATTGTACTGCCAAGAATTTTTTTTAGTTACATAGGAGTCAATATTTGTCACGCCGACACACGCCGGCGCCGACAGGGTCCAACGGCGTGACGCCGCCGGCCAAATATGTCGCTTACGCCGCCGCCGATTAAAATGCATCGACGCACACCTCTACCCAACTACCTTCGAAACCGTTAGAGATTTTACACAAGTTGAATGCTGAAGATGGACGTCTGTTCTCTGTGGTTGTAGATTCATAGAAGAGGCGGAAAGCGAAAATTTTAATAATTCATTAACAAGTTTAAAAATAAGTTCTACCTACCAACCTTTCTCGTATGGTTATTGTGCTCCCGAATGTAAGGCTTTTGGCGAAGCTAGCTTAATGCGGCTATGCTGCATAGCCGAGTTCAAGGGGCGCCGGGCGAGGTGGCCTTGGTACTTGTGGTACTTGTCATCAATCTCATTATTATATTTGTGATCGGTTGGTTAATTTTTCTTTGTAAAAATATTATTGCTTTTAGTTAATTTTTGAATACAGATTTTCGATACAGAATTTTTCTCCCGTGTCACAGATTTACAGATTTTTTCTTAAAAAAATACAGATTTCAATGTGGCTACCCTGGTTAGGATATATAAACTCTTCTGGTTCCAATCGTGCTAGTCTTCTATCACGCATAATTAGCTGTTGTCTTTGATAACGCCAGATGTCCCTGCTTCTGGAACATCGAAAGAGTTGGTGTATAACAGTTTCTGTTTCTCCTGGGCATATTTCGCAGTTAGGGTTGTCAATTACGTTCCGGCGAAAAAGTAATTCACGGTGTTTTATTTTTTTGTGCATCATCAAAAACCAAGACGACTGCTGTTCAGAGCTGAATAGTTTGCAGCGAAGGTGCTGAAAACCGCGTTCCCGTTTCGTTGCTCGGCCGAAACAAACCCAGGATCTGGCAATAGCGACACAATAAAGCACTTGGGATGAAGCAGCATTAATCACACTTTCTGGTACATGCTGCCTTTCCTGTCGGAGTAGGAGTATATGAGTGCAAAATGACGGAATTATGATATCCGTATTTTCCAAACCACTGCTCAGAAATGGAAGTTGGTGAGTAGAATTTAAAAGTCGGTTTACTAGTAAAGCTTTTGACTTCATTTCAGGACAAAGTAAGTTTAATCCACCTCGTTCCTTTGGCAGTATTAGATTTGTGTAAGATACTCTCTGCAGCTGTTGTCCATGCCATAGAAATTTTCCTAATTTTCCAGTTTGAATTTTTCGAGCAAATCCTATTTTAATTGAGATGTTTGATGCCATGTACCATATTTTAGAACTTATATTAATAGAATGACTTTCTGAACAAGGTTCACCTTTCTTGGTTTATGTAACCATAAACATGTGCGCAAGCCATTAACAACAGATTGTCAATTCAACTTTTGAGCTTGTCGTATGTTATCACTAAAAATCACACCTAGTATTTTAACACTATTTTCGATGTTTAGCCATTCTGTGTCCGTTGTTAGATTTACATTGCCAATCATTACACCGACAATTTTTCGTATGTTGAGAACTGCACCCGCAATTCGACCGAATTCCGTAAACAAAGCTACGACCTGTAGAAGTGATGACTCATTTCCAAAAAACATTGATATGTCATCAGCATAAGCGCTCAATACAGTATTCGGTAGACTATGTTTAATTGCATCCAGTAGTAATTACAGATAAATCACGAACAGCATCATGGAAAGTCTCCCTATCTTACAGATCGATTTATTCTGAATTCATGCGTTAAACTCCCATTTATAAGCAATTTTGAGTAAGATTGTTCCCAAATTGTTCCAAGTAGGTTTACTAAACCTACGTTGAAATTCATTTTTAAAAGCGTTTGTCGTAGAAAACGATGCCTAACACGATCAAATGCGTGATCTAAATCAAAGGATACCAGTATCGCGTTTCGACGCCGATGTTCAAGATTACAGATCTCATCAAGAGTTCTGTTAATGGCTTCAAAAATGTTTATCTTTCCGTTTGAACATTTTTGATTGTCTGACAGTACGAGCGGTAACAGATTTTGCGTTCTCTGTTTTAGAATTCTAGCTAGAATCTTATAGTCGAAATTTATAAGAGTTATCGGTCGATACCCTTTCACGCTTTTATCGCTTCCTTTTTTCTTGACGAGGACAACGATTCCATCTAAAAACATTCTTGTGGCATTGTCGTTTAGTGCATCATTTATTATGTGGGTAAACTCCGCTTCAATGATGTGCCATGTTTTTAGGTAGAATTCCTTGGGCAGTCCGTCACCACCCGGTGATTTTCATGAGGCACTGGGTCTTATTGCGTAGAGAATTTCAGCTGCTGTGACGTCGCATCACCGTCTTGTTTTCAACTTCGTTCTCCGGTATTGTTTTTAAAGGCGAAAATTCATCGGAAGGCTCCACATTTTCCGAATTGTAAAGCTGCTCGAAGTAGGATCTGACAACTTCTGCTATCTGAGAGGAGTTCGTAATTTCCGCACGATCATCGGTTTCAAGCGCGGTAATTGGTTCTTCTACAGTTGGTTTGCCCTATATGAAATAACATGGTTGACCCATAAATAAATTGGTGGTTGACCCCATGGCTATAAATGTTTCGTTCGCTTGCCGAAAATTTGAAGAAAAACTGCGCTGATAGCTTAGCGTTTGAGATTTGATCCTGTTTATGGCAACTATTTGTTCGGGATGGCTAAGGTATCCACCATAGGCGGTCTGCAGTATACCACGGTACAGTTCCAAAGTATTGCAGAAATCTCGGTGTGTGATAGACGTTTTCCATTTTAAGAAAGACACCAGTTTCGGTTTTGTGTATTCCAACCACCAGAGTAACCATGATCTGTAGTTGGGGCGGGATCTGATCCAGTACCGCCATTTTCTAGACAGTTCCTCGATTATCTCTGGGTCATTCAGAATCCAAATTCCCAGTCCCCTATCAGTTCCCAAGCTTGGTAGCACTATCCTGATAATGTATGCTTTATGGTCAGAGAGTGAAGTCACTGCAAAATGTGCGGATCGAAGTTGTTTTCATTGACCTCGATATCAAAATACGATGAATTCGTGACGCTGTATTTGATTGAATAAAAGAAAACTCGACTCTATTCCCATTGAGGATTTCCCACGTATCGCTCAATCGTGCGGCTTCCATGAGACGCCTACACATAGGGCTCATGTTGCTGCCGCCGGTGGCATCTTTGTTATGTACCACTGCATTAAAATCCCCGCCCATCACTATCTGTTGTGTTGAGCGTTGAACTCCTCTCTAACATTCCGGTTCAAAGATCCGGAAGGAGCATAGATGTTGATAAATGTCATTGCGCTGATCCGTATCGAGATGATTCTGTTGTCTAGACGTTTTTCGATGTTGCTTACAGTATATTCATCTCGCACTGGAACTTCGAACTTGTACTTCGTTGGTGTACTACATCAACATTGGATATGACGTTGAATCCCAGGATATAAAGATCTGTGCTTTGCACTTCCTGCATGAAGATAACATTCAATTCAGCTAAACGAATTAACGATCGCAGTGCATCAAGGTTGGTGGGGGATGATATGTTGCACACATTAATTGTTGCAATGTTGTAACTGCATAACGCCATCGCAATTTAATAGTGTATCACTAAACTGATGTAACGGTTCGAGTCCCAGGTATACACGATCGTGTGAGTGTATCAGAGTGCGCAGCCATTTCCAATATAGCATACGTGTCAGCTTGTGATGAATGTAGTATATCAGCCGGGCATGTGATGGTCATCTCGATGATATGTTGTGATCTTCTCAAGTAGTGTCGATAGTATGCATATTTCGGTGAGATCAATTTATCTGGTGAATGTTGAGTTCGAAGTATCTTGTTGTGCTTCGGTAGGACATATACTAAGTGTAAAGCTTACCGTGACGATATTATTAAAGTTGTTCATTTTGTCGATATTTACTTCTGCCTCTTCTTTTGGACTCGATGTTGGATGCTTCTGCAAACTTTAGTGATCCTGATCGTTTGGCTGAAAACTCACGGTTCTCCCTATCGTTATTATGTGTATCGAGGCATAATGATCCAGTTGAATTTGTTCTTGCCAACAGGTTGTTGGGTTTTGATGTTTCAAATGAACTTGTTCCAGGAATTTGTGAGTTATCTTGGTTGCAAAAGCGAGGCAGTGAAGGTTCACGATTTGTGTAAGATGCCGATACTGTTGCTGGAGGTGTTGTTTGCTCTGCAGCTGGAGCCCGCCTCGATGTTTGACCTGTTACTCCTATGTTAGTGAGCTTTGTTCTGGCAATTGATGATGATCGATGCGTGCTGGCCGTTTCTGCTCTTTCGTTGGGCTCTGCATTTGTCGTGATTCCTTGAACGACTTGTGCTGCGGTTAGTCGTTTGTTTATGTCCACACACACTTAATTCCTTTCGAGCATCAGCGCATGATCGGCCGATATGCAGTGGGCGCACACAGTATCTACACGTACGAATTTGACTGCGATAGATTATGTATGATGTTTCACCATCCATGGAAACATACGAAGGAATGTGTTTCCTCAATTTTATCCGAACACTGCGAACCCCATTGGGAATTCCAGGAAAATATTCTTTCAATATCTCGTCTTTAAACGACAATACCTCTCTGTAAGAGGACAGGTATCTAGCTATGATACTGTTCGGTAGCTGAGGAGGCAAATCATGCACCTTAACCTCAATCGCGTTGTCAGCAGTGAGCAAAGGGATAGCATATTGTTTACCGTTCTGTTCCAAGCTGTGTTTCTGGTAATGTTGTGTCAATTCCTCCGCTAATTGTGCTGTTTCCATCTCGATGATTACTTGGGCGTTGGCGATGCTGGTTTGGATGTTTTTTACCGTTTTGACATCAATTTTCATTTGCTTGGTTAGAAAATCACTGACTTTCTCTAGTTTTGGTCTGATTGGCATTACGCTGAAATCAATTACGAAAGAATTCTTGTGATACTCCTTCATTTTTGTATCTATGTTCGCTATTTCGACGAAATAACACTATTAAACGAAATTAACCAAACGAACAATGTCCGAAGGCAAAACTCGAAGTATATTTAGCTCAGCAGGTGTGTTGGACGCGTCTGTTTTGCACACAAGCTAAGTGTCAACTGTACAATATTATTCATTGGATTATATTGGATTATTCATTGGATTATATTGGATAATATTCATTGACAAAAATAAAATATTGTCGCTGCCTAATGTGGCTACGCCACTTCGTTTCATTCGTATGCTGTCCGACGTCGCTGTCACTCAGTCGGACCTAAAACTAGGGATAGCCCCTATGTTTGAGTATACCGGGCAAACGAGTGGATCTCAGATTTGCTTGCGATTCCTATGGCAAGTAAGCCCATAGGGATAGCCGCATTAAGCTAGCTTCGCCAAAAGCCTTACTTTCGAGAGCACAATAACCATACGAGCAAGGTTAGTAGGTACAACTTATTTTTAAACTTCTTAATGATTTATTAAAATGTTCGCTTTTCGCCCCTTTTTTGAGAATCTACAACATTAAACTAGCATATTTTTAAAAGAATAACATGTTTTCCGCTTACAAGGGAAGAAGTACCTAAAGTAAACAATTACCAAAAGAAAAACATGTTTTCCGCTTACAAGGGAAGAAGACTTCTGTGAACTTCAGGCATCAGAATGTATCGGCTCAAATGGCACGTTCCCCGTACATGGTCGGGGATTTGTGCCTTGCCGTGTGTTTTCATCATTTCCATCAGCGGAAGGAAAGGACAAGGAGGTGTGGGGAAGTAGAATTGGAAGGGTGGGAAAAATAACAGCACAAAACAAAAATAAACAACAGGTAAGTTAAACTCACAAGTAGTTCAACTTGCCTGCGAATAAGCCTAAAACTCTTTACCACATTGGATAAGAAACTTTAGTATGTCTCTGAGTTTCAGTCGTCCAAACATGGTTTCGTCTATATAAGGACGGCTGAAGACTCGAAATCGCAATTGCGCTACCGCTGGACAGTTGCATATCAGATGATATGAGGTTCCCTAGTCGGATTCACAAAGATCGTATGAAAAAGACTCAGTGCGCTGAATAGTTGCCATGTGATAATTGATTTTGCAGTGGCCGGTTAAAGTCCTGGTCAGCATGCCGCAGTGGAGCTTCGAAAAATGTAAGAGATTTTTTGAAACCACTGGGCATGGTTGTTCTAGAAACGCCTTTGTTTGGCGACACGTTTGTAGATTTCTCCAATAATTGCGGTGCTCGGACGAAGCCCAGGACCGTATTTTTTCCCTTATCCAACTTGTCGAAATTGGCAGCGCGGGCTCAGGACCAACGAAGTCAATCGCTGAACCTGCCCTGGCCAATTCGTCAGCCCATTCATTTCCAGTAATACCGCAATGTCCGGGCACCCAGACAAGGTAGATAGTGTTGACAATGCGTAGTTCTTCGATTTGGGTTCGGTACGCGATCACTAGCTTGGACCGGGATTTGTCTGAGCTAAGGGCCTTGATTGCAGCCTGACTATCGGAGCAAAAGTTTAGAACTCTGCCGGACAAACTCAGTTGAAGGGCCGATTGCACCCCGCACATATTCGCAAAGATTTCTGCTTGGAATACAGTACAGTATCTACCTAGTGAGTGAGATTGTTCCAATCTCATTTCACGACAGTAGACACCAGCACCAGCACGTCCCTCCATCAGAGAACCGTCAGTGTAACAAACCACTTGCGATTGTTGTTGTCTTTCCATAAAGCCAGACAACCACTCCTCTCGAGAGGGAATCTTCACATGGAATGTCCTGTAAGGAAAACTACAAGTAAGTGTAATATCGCTGGGAGCAAGAATATCTTCACCCCATGTAACCATTTGTAACCACAATCGTGTATGACTGGTAGCAAGATCAACATGATTACTGTTCCAAAGCCCAGTAGCCTGCTGTCTGTATGCACATGATAGTGCTTCTTGTTTTAAGTGTATGTGTAATGGTTTGATATTTAGAAGTGCCTCAAGAGCAGCAGTCAGAGTCGTGGTGAAAGCACCAGTCAACGCCATGAGCGCCATTCTTTGCAGATGCTTTAGCTTTGACTGGACTGTCACCACCTCTCCCCTCTGCCACCACACAAGGAATCCGTATGACAGTATTGGACGTACAATTGTCGTGTAAATCCAATAGATGTATTTAGGTTTGAGACCCCAGGTCTTTCCAAAAGTTCGTCTGCACTGCCCGAAGGCCATGCACGCTTTCTTGACTCTGAACTCAATGTGAGCAGACCAATTCAGTTTGGAATCCAATATGACTCCAACGTATTTGACTTGATCTGCACACAGTAGCTCAGAATCAAAGAACTGCAAGGGACGAACCCCGGTTGTTATTCGGTTCTTCATGAAAAGAACCATTGAAGTTTTGCTTGGGTTAAATGACAGTTTAACTTGTCGACACCACTGTTCGTCAGCTCTTAATGCCTGTTGCATTAAGTCAAAGATTGTTCCGATGCAAAATCCAGTAATTAGTATTTGGTAATCGTCAGCAAATCCGTAGGTTGGAAATCCAAGCTCATTGAGTTTCTTCAACAAGCCGTCAGCTACTAAGTTCCATAACAAAGGTGACAGAACGCCGCCCTGAGGACAACCGCAAATACTCAACTTCCGTATCTCAGCCTATCGCAGTGACGAGCAAAGTATGCGGTTACCAAGCATTGCGTTTATCCAACCTGAGATACATGCAGGTATCCCATGACCGCACGTCGCATCCAGAATAGACTGGAAGGACACATTGTCAAAAGCACCCTCAATATCCAGGAACACACCCAAGCTAGATTGCTTGAGCGAGAAGGCCTTCTCAATGTTGTAAACAACATCGTGAAGCAGAGTGATCGTGGATTTCCCACACTCATATGCATGTTGCATTTTGTGCAGTGGATATTCAACTAAACTAACGTTCCTGATGTGATGATCGATTATCCGTTCCAAAGCTTTCAGAAGAAAAGAACTTAAGCTGATAGGCCTAAAACTCTTGGCTTCTTCATAGCTTGAGCGCCCCCCTTTGGGAATAAATCTAACAGTTATTTCTCGCCATGCTTTCGGGATATCCCCGGTAGCAAGACTGGAAAGCAAAATCTTTTTCAAGACATGTTTATGAATATCAAATCCCTTTTGCAGTAGCACGGGAAGTATTCCATCTTTTCCGGGTGATTTGTATGGAGCAAAGCTGTCAACTGCCCACTTGACCGATTCAGTGGAAACCAATGGGCGTGCTAACGCCCACGAGTCCGAATCACCAGAATGAGATCTGTGAACATTGTTCAACTCCGGATCGATACAACCTGGAAAGCGTGCGTCGAAGACTTCTGTGAACTTACCAACCAAAATATCCAGCAACCAAAAAGCTCACCAACCGAAAAGCTCCTATAATTATGGCCACCACTGGAGCGTATTAGCCACCTGGTGTCGGATAGCTGAGCAAGCTCAGCTCACCAACCAAAAAGCTCATCTCACCAACCAAAAAGCTCACCTGTAAATTGATTGATGCTAGCATATTCGATAAATTTAAAATACCACTATTGCACATATAAACAATAATGAGAACGTTGCAGATTAAAAACAATGGTAAAGTACTATTAAACAATGACGATTGAATCATTCTAATAGCAGTAGTACCAATTCTGCCTCATTTTTCACTGATATGCCAATGCTTTAATATCTTTCTCGGAAACAGTAACGATTAGAACAACGTGAAATAGAAATTCTAGTAGCCAAATGGGTCCTCCAAAAAAACCTATAGTAGTTCATATTGCCTAAATTGACTTTAGTATTTTTTATGATTTTTTTAAATGTTCTCCCATATACCGGTAATGTAGAACCACTAAAGGAAAAAAATTATTTTCTCAAAAGCCTCAACTACTAGAGCAAAGTAAACTGGCAATTCTAGTAGCCAAATAGGTCCTCTAAAATACCTATAGTAGCTCATATTGCCTAAATTGACTTTAACATTTTTTATGATTTTTTAAATGTTCTTCCATGTGCCGGTAATGTAGGACCACTGAAGGAAAAAATTATTTTCTCAAAAGCCTCAACTACTAGAGCAACGTAAAATAGCAATTCTAGTAGCCAAATGGGTCCTCTAAAATACCTATAGTAGCTCATATTGCCTAAATTGACTTTAGTATTTTTATGATTTTTTTAAATGTTCTCCCATATACCGGTAATGTAGGACCACTCTAGGAAAAATTATTTTCTCAAAAGCCTCAACTACTAGAACAACGTAAAATAGCAATTCTAGTAGCTAAATGGGTCCTCTAAAATACCTATAGTAGGTCATATTGCCTAAATTGACTTTAGTATTTTTTATGATTTTTTTAAATGTTCTCCCATATACCGGTAATGTAGAACCACTGAAGGAAAAAAATATTTTCTCAAAAGCCTCAACTACTAGAGCAAAGTAAACTGGCAATTCTAGTAGCCAAATGGGTCCTCTAAAATACCTATAGTAGCTCATATTGCCTAAATTGACTTTAACATTTTTTATGATTTTTTAAATGTTCTTCCATGTGCCGGTAATGTAGGACCACTGAAGGAAAAAAAATATTTTCTCAAAAGCCTCAACTACTAGAGCAAAATAAAATGGCAATTCTAGTAGCCAAATGGGTCCACTAAAATACCTATAGTAGCTCATATTGCCTAAATTGACTTTAGTATTTTTTATGATTTTTTTGTCGTGACTAACGACTTACCTTTCAATATAGGGGCCCCTTTTCAAAATTTCGGAAGAAAAATGATGTAAGATTTTGAAAGCTTATATCTTTTGTTGTACTGAATGGATTTAATCAATTTCTTCGGCATTTTGTCGAAAATATTTATACTAATGTTGTATTAAATTTTGGAATATGTTTTGAAAAATCTTTCGAAAACGACTCGGAAAAGTGAAAATTTTCAGCCCATCCCGCACAGAGCCGTCAAAATGGTGCAGCAAATGAACAATAAAATTATGAAAAGTTTATATATAGGTCCACTACATGTTTGTTAGTGTGATTATTCGTATTGGGTTGCTTGACGAGGACGAGAGCAGTTGGTGGGGGAAAGCCGGCATATTAGTTTTGGTTAAGCCATTAGAAGCCGGACGGAAATGAAAGGCTCATGCACGCCACGAGAACGAGCGAGAAAGCGATAGTAGTGCATATTAGCGAAAGCGTTACGTACATTTTGAACCTTAATAACTTTTCTTCTACTAAACGGATTGCCAATCTTGTTTCATAAATCGGAAGGAAAACGTTCAACGCTTGCTACCGATACGTTGTTTGCTATATAAAATTTGTTTAAATGGTTCAAAAACTACTTTAAATGAGAATCAACAATAATGATAAAACCTATAAATAGGGGTGTCACAGCTTTTCTCAAAGCCAGACGTGTGTAAGACGCAGTGCATAACAGACGTGCGTGGTCGTGAGAAGCTGCATCGGACGACCAATCAAATCGGGTACCACCGGAGAGAAGAAAAACGTTGGTGGCGGTGTGAAAGCCAAAATGCCAAAGGCTAAGAAACACAGTCACTGAAAAGGCGGTAGTAACTTCCACTAAAATTGCCACCAAAATATCGAAGGCTGCAAAGCGTACTCATTCGGTGTGAGCTGCGAAAGGGGAAAGATGTATGTACGCAGTAAAAACAATCGTCGGCAAGGTTTGAATTGTTTCAAAAGATTCTCGTCTTGTATCAACATAGTTATCTACAAACCGTCCTTATTAGGACGAATGGAAAAAGAATTTAATTAGAAAGTTTCTTTTATTAACTAGTACTAAGTTTGCGCTTGTTAATTCTGTACTTTTACCAGTGAATCATAATAAAATGTTTTTCTAATCTACAAACCCGAAGGTTTTTGCAAATCCTTCCAAGAAAATCAGTGAATGTGGCAACCTTAAGCGAATCAGTGAATGTGGCAACCTTAAGCGAAAGCTACACCAAAACGAATGATGAAAATATTTTCATTTGTCGAACAAAAGGATGGCCTTCCATCTGCATTGTAAAGTGTGATGCGAAGCGTGCTTATTCGGAGTGAGCTGCGAAAGGGGAAGATGTATGTACGCAGTAAAAACAATCGTCGGCAAGGTTTGAATTGTTTCAAAAGATTCTCGTCTTGTGTCAACATATAAAAAGATTCCGATGGGTGTTTCGAGAGATTTTAACATTGATATTTCAAAGCAAGAAAATTGTTCATTACATGAATGAATGTCTCAACGAGCTTACAATCCAGCGCATCCCCTATCATCGCAGACGCCAACAACAAAGGTTCTTTTCAGAACCACCATAATTATTATAAAGAATAACTTGAAACATTCCCACATATTTCATTGAGTATCATTCGATTTGAACTACAAGTCAAACGAGTAGTCACGACACTCCGGTTATGTCCTAGACATTACCCACCCATCTTTTTTAAATGTTCTCCCATGTGCCGGTAATGTAGGACCACTGAAGGAAAAATTATTTTCTCAAAAGCCTCAACTACTAGAGCAACGTAAAATAGCAATTCTAGTAGCCAAATGGGTCCTCTAACATACCTATAGTAGCTCATATTGCCTAAATTGACTTTATTTTTTATAATTTTTTTTAAATGTTCTCCCATATACCGGTAATGTAGGACCACCGAAGGAAAAAAATATTTTCTCAAAAGCCTCAACTACTAGAGCAACGTAAAATAGCAATTCTAGTAGCCAAATGGGTCCTCTAAAATACCCATAGTAGGTCATATTGCCTAAATTGACGTTATTTTTTATATTTTTTTTAAATGTTCTCCCATATACCGGTAATGTAGGACCACTGAAGGAAAAAAATATTTTCTCAAAAGCCTCAACTACTAGAGCAACGTAAAATAGCAATTCTAGTAGCCAAATGGGTCCTCTAAAATACCTATAGTAGCTCATATTGCCTAAATTGACTTTATTTTTTATAATTTTTTTTTAAATGTTCTCCCATATACCGGTAATGTAGGACCACTGAAGGAAAAAATTATTTTCTCAAAAGCCTCAACTACTAGAGCAACGTAAAATAGCAATTCTAGTAGTCAAATGGGTCCTCTAAAATACCTATAGTAGGTCATATTGCCTAAATTGACTTTAGTATTTTTTATGATTTTTTTTTAAATGTTCTCCCATATACCGGTAATGTAGGAGCACTGAAGGAAAAAATTATTTTCTCAAAAGCCTCAACTACTAGAGCAAAGTAAAATGGCAATTCTAGTAGCCAAATGGGTCCTCTAAAATAGCTATAGTAGGTCATATTGCCTAAATTGACTTTAGTATTTTTTATGATTTTTACATTTCTTATAAAAGAAATGTATAGAATTCGCTCAAACTTTCAAGATTTTTTCCGAGGCCCGGAGGGCCGAGTCTTATATACCAATCGACTCAGCTCGACGATTTGGGACAATGTCTGTGTGTGTGTGTCTGTGTGTGTGTATGTAACGGACAAATTCTCATTCGTGTTTCTCAGCAATGGCTGAACCGATCTTATCCAAACCAATTTTAAATGAAAGAACTAAAAAACAGTATGAACGCTATTAATTTGTTTTTGATTCTGATGTTTAGTTTCCAAGATATGAATGTTTGAATGCGTAAAAATGGCGTTTTTGCAGTTTTTTTGAATTATCTGCCGAAATTGACAATATAGATTACCAAATTATATGTTTTTAGACAGGTTTAACGAATACCTTTCGAACAAGCTATAGATTGTTGAAATCGGACTATTATCAAAAGAGACCTTTCTTTTGGTATTGTGCTTTTGCTGATTAATCCCCCTATGAGTGAGATATTTTCACAAATTTTCTTGGAAGTGATTATATCGAAATGATGCCTTCAGCAAATTTGTAGCTCTTACTTTTGCGAATAACTTTACTGAAGACTTCAAATATCTATTTTGAATGCTTTAAAAGTTATGGCTTGATGTTTGTGGATTACTCTGTCGCCTATTTATTGTTCAATATAGTAATAATCCATTGAAATAAGCCAAACATTATTTCGATAAATCGAATTTTGTATTTCATTTGTCTATCTACAACCGCTAGAAATAATAACCGAACACTTCCAAGTTGTCTGGAAGGAACTTGATAACTTATCAGTGCAAAAATGTTCATTTGTGCGAACCTTCTGACTGCATTTTTTCTAACTTATAACCATCGGATCGATCTGAAACATATCGGAAAATGAAAAGCGAAATAAATAACTCCAAGCAACGGCGTAGCCAAGAGAAGGTTTTGGGGTTTAACACCATACAACCACCCCCCCCCACCAGACCCAAAAAAATATTGGATTGAAGTTGAAAATTTATTGATGCAGACTGATTTAATTCAATATTACAATAACAATTATTTGATCTGTACATTGATAACCTGTTGTTGTAAACATCATGAGGACTTTTGATAAATTGTCGGAATGGGGTCCTGATATGTAACTGATCTATTGGTCTTGATTTCACAGTTGTCTAATTGCATCAATATCAAATTCTTGCCTGGAAACATTCCAATAGAAAATTCCAGAGTTCTGTAATCAATCATAATCCTCAGATTTATTTTCAAATTGAGCTCGTTTTTGTAGAAATGTACTGTAATAAGGGTCTTTAGTTAATAGGAAGCGAAGTTCAAATTGATTTAATGTCTATGAAACATAGAACTGCTCACCAAAAAAAAATGCATAACTTTCAACATTTGCTAAAAATGTTTTTGCTTTTCTCATTCACTCTAAAATTCGTCAATCTAATCCCGACCCGGAGGGCCGAGTATCATATGCCAATCGACTGAGTTCGTCGAGATCGGAAAATGTCTGTGTGTGTATGTGTATATGTGGAAAAAATGTAACCTTTGTTAATCAGAGATGGCTGGATCGATTTGCACAAATGAAATGAAAAATTTCAAAATCAAATTTGTATTTATGATGCCAAATGACTTTAAAATGCATGAAACATTGAGATGTTTGACAAAAATTGACTTCTTTGGACTTTAGTACATTTTTGCCTTTCTAATATAGAATGGTTATGCAATCACTCTAAAAATCGTCAATCATACCGGCCCGGAGGGAGTATGCAGTGAGGGGTTGCTACTTTAAAATTAAAACTAGTTTAAAATTTCTTAACAAGTTGAAAATGTTCGGCAGGGCCTGGACCTTCCGGATCTTTCTCCATGATCCGCCGCTGGTTTCAAGCGATGTTTCAGTATCACATAGTATCTCAAGATCGTGACTATCGATCCGTTGTATGTATGTGCAAATCGTACTGAACATGTAATATTCATTTCCACCATTGTATTGAACATAACCAGCCATGGAATCGTAGTCTGGACAAATGAGAAAAGCACAATTGCACCCACCTAAAACAGGTTTTTTTGGAATGCGTCGAGTTGAGACGAAAACGTAATATGATTAATAACGAGGATAACACTTTCCGAATGTAGAGAGAAATTTATGAAAAATGACGATTTCCATTCGACTCTAGCAGGTTCTGATCGATTTTGATGAGCATTTGATTTTTGTTGTATGACCAATTATATGTATAGGTCAAATGTTTAAAAACAGTAATTTAAGTCATACTATATTGCGTTTCGGCTTCGCCTCATCAGAAACCGACACTAACACATTGTCGGAATAGATTAGCGCCGGCTTGACGCAAATCCCTTAAAACTAAAACACACTGTGTGTTTCAATCAAACGACTGATCAAACGTGATGTCCCGTTCGAGCAGAAGTTCTCTTTATGCCGATGAGACACAAGTGAAGCCGAAACTTGTCTTGGCTTAGCAGGCCTATGCGAAAGCACTATGCTATATTTCACCCTAAGGAGGAAAATTTGGTAAAACCAAAATTTCTCACTAGGGTGAAAATTTGTTGGTAAAAACCAGTCTTTGTACAGGAGGGCACAAATCCTTATTTCATACTATATTGCGTTTCGGCTTCGCCTCATCAGAAACCGACACTAACACATTGTCGGAATAGATTAGCGCTGGCTTGACGCAAATCCCTTAAAACTAAAACACACTAAGGGATTTGCGTCAAGCCGGCGCTAATCTATTCCGACAATGTGTTAGTGTCGGTTTCTGATGAGGCGAAGCCGAAACGCAATATAGTATGAAATAAGGATTTGTGCCCTCCTGTACAAAGACTGGTTTTTACCAACAAATTTTCACCCTAGTGAGAAATTTTGGTTTTACCAAATTTTCCTCCTTAGGGTGAAATATAGCATAGTGCTTTCGCATAGGCCCAGGGATGCCAAGTGTTTTTCCAAGAAGTCTGTAATAATTTTCGAAAAAGTCTGGAATTGTCTGGATAGGATAAATTAATAGAAAAAGCTTTAGGATTGAATTTAAGGCTGTGAACTTTCAGCATCTTGGAATGCTGAAATTTCCAGCTGATGAAATTTATTCGCCTTTAGCGAAAAAGACTTCGCTATTTTGTGTTTCCAGTAATTCTAAAAAGTTTTGTTTTCATAATCGTTACTCGAAAATGTGGTTTTAAAATCAACGATGCATTCTTGTATCTCATTTTATTATTTGTCAAACTGTCTGGATAAATCTGGACAAATTTTCTGAAGTCTGGATCAGACAAACATAAATCTGTATGTCTGGACGATGCTTAAAAATCTGGAAGAATCCAGATAAATCTGGAAGGTTGGCACCCCTGCATAGGCCTGCTAAGCCAAGACAAGTTTCGGCTTCACTTGTGTCTCATCGGCATAAAGAGAACTTCTGCTCGAACGGGACATCACGTTTGATTAGTCGTTTGATTGAAACACATAGTGTGTTTTAGTTTTAAGGGATTTGCGTCAAGCCGGCGCTAATCTATTCCGACAATGTGTTAGTGTCGGTTTCTGATGAGGCGAAGCCGAAACGCAATATAGTATGAAATAAGGATTTGTGCCCTCCTGTACAAAGACTGGTTTTTACCAACAAATTTTCACCCTAGTGAGAAATTTTGGTTTTACCAAATTTTCCTCCTTAGGGTGAAATATAGCATAGTGCTTTCGCATAGGCCTGCTAAGCCAAGACAAGTTTCGGTTTCACTTGTGTCTCATTGGCATAAAGAGAACTTCTGCTCGAACGGGACATCACGTTTGATCAGTAGTTTGATTGAAACACATAGTGTGTTTTAGTTTTAAGGGATTTGCGTCAAGCCGGCGCTAATCTATTCCGACAATGTGTTAGTGTCGGTTTCTGATGAGGCGAAGCCGAAACGCAATATAGTATGAAATAAGGATTTGTGCCCTCCTGTACAAAGACTGGTTGTTACCAACAAATTTTCACCCTAGTGAGAAATTTTGGTTTTACCAAATTTTCCTCCTTAGGGTGAAATATAGCATAGTGCTTTCGCATAGGCCTGCTAAGCCAAGACAAATTTCGGCTTCACTTGTGTCTAATCGGCATAAAGAGAACTTCTGCTCGAACGGGACATCACGTTTGATCAGTCGTTTGATTGAAACACATAGTGTTTTAGTTTTAAGGGATTTGCGTCAAGCCGGCGCTAATCTATTCCGACAATGTGTTAGTGTCGGTTTCTGATGAGGCGAAGCCGAAACGCAATATAGTATGAAATAAGGATTTGTGCCCTCCTGTACAAAGACTGGTTTTTACCAACAAATTTTCACCCTAGTGAGAAATTTTGGTTTTACCAAATTTTCCTCCTTAGGGTGAAATATAGCATAGTAATTTAAGGTTAAGATAGCATCATTTTGAAACCGCCAATTTCGGGGGTTTAGTATCTTCAATGATTTTTACAAACGTTAAACAGCGCATCATTTGATAAAATAATTTTGACGGTATATCGTCCAAGAAGTATTTATGGTGAATTTTCTCAGGTTAATATTCATGATTATAATAAAGTCTCAACAAATTCGCTAAAGACAACACGAATTCTGTTAATATTTTCTGAAAAATTAATTCTGCATAATTTTAAAACTTCAAAAATTACAATTTCGGAATTATGCCGTTTGGACAGTATGATCGATTTTCACCAAACCGAATTTCTGGCAAGCAAGTAGAAACATAGTCGTTCTACACTCGTTCACAAGAAACTTCTTCGAATGCTGAATATCTATTATAATACATTGAAACCCTGATTTTATCAGCCAAATATGAACATATGTTTGATGGGCTCTAGCAGACGAACAAGACTGAATTGGAGTAAATCCTTTCTTGCGCATGTTTTCCTTATCATGAATATATGCGAAATATGCGAAAATAAAAAGCTCATCATAATCAGAAATAGTTATCAGACTACATCAAGGGACGAGAAGAATATTTTAACAGCTTCAGTTTATTAAAAAGAAAAAAAAATTGCCCGATTTAGTCAACCTAAAATACACCATGAGACTGATAAAAATGGGTCTTTATTGTATGTATTATTCGCTGTGTTTCACATTAATAGGTACATTTCATTTTTGGGGGTTTTTTTTATTGCATCGAACTACAACAATTTTTAGGTAGCTTTCAAGGGGTTATTTTATAGACTTCTTCCAAAATTTGGCGAACCTATTCCAATTCGTATACCAATTAATTGGTATACTTAAGGGTTTATATGTTGCAGATAGAGAAAATACTGAAATTTTCAGCTTTTTTTCCTACATAATATTACGAAAGCTTATTCAACAATTTTTCCTAATAAGTTTGTGAAAATTATAAACTATTTGAAATTTTTTAATAGTTTTATTTTTTATTTAACCGTGATTTTTTAATAAATAGTGACCATCGCTTCACAACGTAGTCTATTTTTCATGGCTTGCGGTGAGCACGATCTCTCGAATTGCTGAACTGAAAATTATGGAATAGAAATTAATTTTTAGTATTTTTTACAGACCCGCTGGTGCCCTAAGACGATTTCGCTAGATTTTCAGAGCACTGTGCACCCAGTGCATTAACGCAAGTGACGGAAGGTTATCGAAAAGTTTCGTGAAAATGAAAATTTCAGTAATGATGATGATTTTTCCGAACGGTTCGATTTCGTGAGATTTTTATTTGTTCTTTGGCATTAAGATTAGCGATAATAATTCAAATCAAGGATACTACTGGGAAGTCACCTTTAGAAAAAGTCGATGTCGAAGTAAAATTTGAAACTATGCACGCATGCACTTCAGAGATAGCGTGATATCAGGAGCTGCGATTTCATTAAAATTTTCTTAGTTCTCAGTCGCGTTGGAAATTTGAGTAAAGTATAAACTTCGAAACGATTCAAAAAAAAAAATCGATTTTTTTGGCTCAGTACAATATATAACCCCTTTAGGAAAATTCAGTTTTCCCACCACAATATAGATATTTTATTAACAGAGCATTAACAATAATTCGTTGGTATGTCTATTTTATGGGCCATTTTTTCGCTTTCCCATTGATTTGGTTTGTGATTTCTAGCACTGATGTTGTCCTATGCTGATTTGAGCGGTTCTCTGAGTCCTGCCACTATCCCATGTAGTATGTGTTATCAAAACATCGCGAAGCAACAAGTTCTAAATGTTCTCAAACGATATAATATCCGAAGAGAGTGATAAGAGTTATAAGAAATGTCTCATCACACTGTTAGGTGGATTAAAAACGTTTTTTAAAATGTTCTCCCATGTGCCGGTAATGTAGGACCACTGAAGGAAAAAATTATTTTCTCAAAAGCCTCAACTACTAGAGCAACGTAAAATAGCAATTCTAGTAGCCAAATGGGTCCTCTAAAATACCTATAGTAGCTCATATTGCCTAAATTGACTTTATTTTTTATATTTTTTTTTTTAAATGTTCTCCCATAGACCGGTAATGTAGGACCGCTGAACGAAAAAATTATTTTCTCAAAAGCCTCAACTACTAGAGCAAAGTAAAATGGCAATTCTAGTAGCCAAACGGGTCGTTCAAAATACCTATAGTAGGTCATATTGCCTAAATTGACTACACTATGGTAGCATATGGAAGAATATTTTAAAGAAACCAAACTCAATTTAGGAAACATGGATCACTGTGTAAGTGTTGTAAAGGGCCCATTTGACTGCTAGAATCGCCGTTTTATTGTGCTCCGAATATTGCCCATATAAAATCAGTTAAAAACAGAATTTTATATAAAATTGGCCAATATAGGCCAAAACAGAAAAATTAGCATCTGAACGCTACTGCCATTGCAACATTACATTGTTTTAATCGTTATTACTTCATAGGAATCTGTTTTTGCTTTTGAAATCTACAATGTGTTATATGTGCACTAATAGTACTTCGAATTTATACAGAATTCGAGCGTTAATTTATTTATAGATGTGCTATTTGGTTGGTGAGTTAAGCTTTTTGGTTGCTGGTTGTTCAGATATTCGACACCAGGGTGCGAATAGAAGAAGCGGCATATCGAAGATAATTAAAAAAACCTGTTTTAATCCACCTAGCGGTGCAATTGTGCCTTTCTCATTTCTCTAAACTATGGCACGGAGGCTTTTTATGTTCAACATAATTGTGGAAATGTCCATTACATTCTTAGTACACTTTGCACTTATACACAATGGCATGCCAGCCACGAACTTGATGAGCTACGTGTCGACGGTGAAACACTTGAAACAAAAAAATATCATACTCCATTAGCCTAATCATCATTAGATCAATGTTATCTGCTTGCTAACTCATTTTGTCATGCGGGGCTGGGTATGTGAAGAGGGCGAAAGTCCCATGAACGAACGACTCCCCAGCTTAAATTGGTATGCTTTGTGATACAGTGGTGGTTTAAAGATGATGGGGTTGAAAGGGAGGGGTATGAGGGCTGGATGGGGTGGTGGTCTGAGGGGTGATTTAAGGAGATTTTTAAAGGAGGGGCGCGAACAGTAGAGGGGGGGGGGGGTGTAACCCCTCTCCGTAAACCATCAACTACGCCCCTGTTAAAATCCAGAAACCCTAAACGAGTCGAAAAAAAAATTGGGGGGATTGGGTTGACGTTTTTCAGAGTGATTGCATAACCTTTCTATATGAGAAAGGCAAAAATGTGCCAAAATCCAAAAAAGTGAATCGTAGTCAAATTTTGTTTTCGAGTTTGCATCAAATCTCGACGTTTCATGCACCTTGAACACATTTAGCATCAAAAATAAAAATTCTATTTTTAATTTTTCCTATAGTTTATATGAGAAATTTCTGTGTGGCCGTACTCTGAAACCCGTAATTCCGGAACCAGAATTCCGATCGATCCAAAATTCAATAGCAGCCGATGGGAAGGTTGCACCTTTCATTTGAGACTAAGTTTGGGCAAATCGGTCCAGCCATCTCTGAGAAAAATGAGTGACATTATTTGACACATACGCACATACATACACACACACACACATACACACACATACACACACACATACACACACACATGCATACATACACACACACATACAGACTTTTTCCGATCTCGACGAACTGAGTCGAATGGGATATGACACTCGGCCCTCCGGGCCGGGATTAGGTTGACGTTTTTCAGAGTGATTGCATAACCTTTCTATATGAGAAAGGCAAAAATGTGCCAAAATCCAAAAAAGTGAATCGTAGTCAAATTTTGTTTTCGAGTTTGCATCAAATCTCGACGTTTCATGCACCTTGAACACATTTAGCATCAAAAATAAAAATTCTATTTTTAATTTTTCCTATAGTTTATATGAGAAATTTCTGTGTGGCCGCACTCTGAAACCCGTAATTCCGGAACCAGAATTCCGATCGATCCAAAATTCAATAGCAGCCGATGGGAAGGTTGCACCTTTCATTTGAGACTAAGTTTGGGCAAATCGGTCCAGCCATCTCTGAGAAAAATGAGTGACATTATTTGACACATACGCACATACATACACACACACATACACACACACATACACACACATACACACACATACACACACACACATACACACACATACATACATACACACACATACAGACTTTTTCCGATCTCGACGAACTGAGTCGAATGGGATATGACACTCGGCCCTCCGGGCCGGGATTAGATTGACGTTTTTCAGAGTGATTGCATAACCTTTCTATATGAGAAAGGCAAAAATGTGCCAAAATCCAAAAAAGTGAATCGTAGTCAAATTTTGTTTTCGAGTTTGCATCAAATCTCGACGTTTCATGCACCTTGAACACATTTAGCATCAAAAATAAAAATTCTATTTTTAATTTTTCCTATAGTTTATATGAGAAATTTCTGTGTGGCCGCACTCTGAAACCCGTAATTCCGGAACCAGAATTCCGATCGATCCAAAATTCAATAGCAGCCGATGGGAAGGTTGCACCTTTCATTTGAGACTAAGTTTGGGCAAATCGGTCCAGCCATCTCTGAGAAAAATGAGTGACATTATTTGACACATACGCACATACATACACACACACATACACACACACATACACACACACATACACACACACACATACATACATACACACACACATACAGACTTTTTCCGATCTCGACGAACTGAGTCGAATGGGATATGACACTCGGCCCTCCGGGCCGGGATTAGGTTGACGTTTTTCAGAGTGATTGCATAACCTTTCTATATGAGAAAGGCAAAACCGATTTAATCCACCTAGCAGTGAGATGAGACATTTCTTACACATTTCACTATTGGATTAGTTTGCAGAACTCACGAGAAGTAGGCACCCAATTAGAGGTGGGATGAAAACAGTTTCTAGTCTTGCACGAATAAAATCTCGAATAAACTGAATAAATTATAGAAATCAACAAAACGACCGAAATAAAAAAGTAAAGCAAAAAATGAAACAATAGGTTTTTAAATTCATAAAATGAGTAGAAAAATTAATGGAAATCATTATAATTTTGATCCAAATACACGAATCAAATTAGATTAGGTTATTACATAAAAATTAAGATTATATTTAGAAATAGTTATAAGATTAATAGAATAAATTGACTCATACTAACAAATTGAATGAAATAAAACGAAATGAACATGAAATGCATAAAATTAAAGATATGAATAAAATGAATCAGATAAATCAAATGAATCCAATGAATCAAATGAATTAAATCAATCAAATAAATCAAATGAATCAAATGATTCAAATGAATCAAATGAATCAAATGAATCAAATGAATCAAATGAATCAAATGAATCAAATGAATCAAATGAATCAAATGAATTAAATGAATTAAATCAATCAAATAAAACAAATAAATCAAATAAATCAAATGAATCAAATGAATCAAATGAATCAAATGATTCAAATGAATCAAATGAATCAAATGAATCAAATGAATCAAATGAATCAAATGAAACAAATGAATCAAATGAATCAAATAAATCAAATGAATCAAATTAATCAAATGAATCAAATTAATCAAATGAATCAAATGAATCAAATGAATCAAATGAATCAAATAAATCAAATGAATCATATGAATCAAATGAATCACATGAATCAAATGAATTAAATGAATCAAATTGATTTAATTCATCCAGTGAATACAATGAATCAAATTAATGAAATGGATCAAATGAATAAAAAGAATGGATGAACAAAATGAATAAAGTAAAAAATAAATGAAATGCTAAAATAAAACAAACGAATCAAATAAACAAAATGAGCTGAAGTGATAAAATGAATAAAAAGAAGAAAATGAGCAGAATTAAATGCATTGATTAAAATGAAAAATTGAACAACAGTAAAAGGTTATAAATTAATATAAAGAAATAAATTTAATCAAATAAATTATTTGGATGAAATGATTAAAACTGAAAAAGTAGTCAGATTATTAAAATGAAGAAACTGAACAAAATGAATAAACTGGAAAAAAATAATAAAATGCATACAATGAAAACAATGAATGATATGAGTAAAATGCACAAAAAGAATAAACTGATCAGAGTGAATCCAAAGAATGAAACGAATAAAATAAGTAAAATGAACGCAGATGAAAAAAACGAATAAAAAGATGCGGAATGAAACAATTAATTAAAATGAAATGGTCATATATTTGAAGCCAAACACATTTTTGAATAAAGAAAATGAATAAACCGGATTGTACGAATTCGAAAACCATTGCATCAGAAAGTTTTGAAATGTTTTTGAAAATGCCATCTTCTGAGAAAAGGCTAATAAATATGCAATGGACTTTCTAGGGCTTCCATCTTTTTTTGGTTTTATTCTTTTTGTTTTCATGCTTCTTTACTTGACGAATTCAAAGTTTACTTTTTGGTCACATATTCCCGAAAAAAGATTTATGAAGCCGTGTGGTGTCCGGCGGGCTGAAATCTTTTTGCACTATTTCAACCAAGAATAGAACCTCTGGGAACTGCTCCCATGTCGTAAGAGGCGACTAACAACATGCTAGGAGTTCCTAGGCCGACGTTTTGCTCCGTACCGAAGACTTAATCTGGACGGACCTTAAGGTTTTCCATATTACCCTCTTTCCAGTCTGTATTTAGTGAATCACTGACATATACTCACCTTTTCTGATTCGCCTTTCTTGATTGTGTACCAACGTTTTAAGTTTCTTCTGGCGGTTGTATATTAGCCGTAAATGACGAAATCTAATTCTACACTAAGTAACAGAATATATTAATATACCGGCACTTCCACGCCAAGGTTTAACTTCCAAAGCTTTGGTTTAAAAACCGTTTTTAAAAAATGGAAACTTTCATGTAGGAAATTTATTGAATTGGCCTAAGATGGAGCTGTCGAATTTCACAAAAAGCTTTTTATGTTGCAAGTGATCTGTAGTTGTGTTAAATTAGGTATTTTTCTATTATATTTGGAACCGTCTACTGACAAATCTACATTTACGAATACCTCCAAAAGTGACTCCTTGAGGTCTCATGAAGGCCTGACACTAGCTTTATGATACTTTTGCTTTTCTAAACAGTAATAAAAATCTCAACATTCAAGAACTTCACTTTGTCAGAAAATGTAGGGCCATCGGAAGCTAAAACTTGGTAAAATCGCACTCCTGGTCCTTTTTTCAGTGCAGTACTCTACGTCACTCGTTCAAATTTGCACCGCTCTTATGGTAGTCGGTATTTGCTAGTATTACTGTTCTCCCATCTATTCTGGTAGTCAAACGGTGGGATAGCAAAATTCTTACAAGTTTCCTATCTCATGCCTCCACGCGAGTCTAAGTCTATTGATGATATTTGGTCCTTAGACCGCAGAATGAGAGGGTGCGAACAGAATGAGAGGGTGCGAACAGATCTAGTCGAGAAAACAGTGCCGTAAAAATGAATAGTTGATCGGAAATTAGCCCCAATACGACTAATCTGACTAGTATCTATGAACACGGGTCAATACGTATTGAAAATTCGCCGCGTCTGTTTTTATGAACCTAATTTAAAGCTCCGTTATTGCTAACAAGCCCGTGCATCAGGTTAACAATCCTTTATATTTCCCTTCAGTGTTCGGTATTATCGCTCGTATACTTGTATTCCACAAACAATCCCATATGGAAAATAAGAAATACTTTCCTTGATTTATAACATCTCTCGCTATTTTTGCCTGTATAATGTGTTATCACTCGGTAGTTTTCAAGCCAATAAATATATCGTAGAGAAGAAGTAGCGAATTCTGTCCAAATACTGTTGCAATAAATAGTGATCCGGCCCATTACGCGGATAAGATTAGCTTTTCTAGGCAATACTCCCACGGTCGGCCGTGTGGAGTTCAAATTGCTTTTGTTTAGGGAACATAGTATACTCTCGGTAGCCGGCTGCCCAGAGTTTAAAAATAACCAAAAACTAAACAAGATCATCTCTTTTTCGAGTGATCGTGCACTCGAAGACTAACTAAACAACTACCTAATAAAACATGCTTTACAGGTCGCATCGTTTGCTTGGAGCGAATCCTAGACCTGATACCCTTCCAAACCACCAACTCCGCGACACCTATGGAAGAGTCTGATGAATCGTCGTCCTTCCGTTAAGTAGGTGGAGCATCAACACTTCCCGTCTACCTTATCCTTTATCCTTCCCCGTGAACGATGGAGATGGGGGCGGCCGGCAATGATGGCTATCATGCTGTTGAGGTTTTAATATGGGTCGGATTGGTATGAATTCCTACTTACCACTTCCTAAGCAACTCTTATTAGATAATCAGCAGTCAAACATGATGAAGTCAGTGTGCAATCCGCCAAAATCATCGTCACAACGCAACGCAACGCAACGCAACGCAACATATTCCCGAAAAAAGATTTATGTGCAGAACAGAATTTACTCGTCCAGTATTTTAACGCGCAATTGAATATAGTAAAGTGAGATAAGGTCACATGTGCTTTCAAGCCCCTTGAACAGAGAACGACAGAGGGAGAATGCGATTCGTGAATGAGACAGGTAGATATTTCAAAGTTTTTATTTGCATTGAAGTAAATAGTGTGAAATATCTAGGCTATTTCGATTGCATAAAAGCCGTGTTTGTATTGTTTCGTTCGGAATTCTCGTTCAGGAAATATGGATAAATAAGTCCTATACAGACCAATATTGTGAAAAAGAAATGATTCAAACTACTCAGTATATCCAAATATGGACGACGATAAGTTAGAAGACACATTGTAGTTGCATCCCCCATCGAGAGTGGGTACTTTGAGGACTTCTTTTCCTGGATCTAATTTGTGGATATTTTTGGTCTTTGATCCGTTATTTTTCATGAAAGTTCGTATCGAATGTGCAGCTGATACAACTCATGGTTCATTCGCCTGCGCAACGTTCCGTCTTCCATCTGCACGCCACCATAGATGGTACGCAACACTTTTCGTTCGAAAACTCCAAGGGCGCGTTGGTCCTCCACGAGCATAGTCCAGGTCTCGTGGCCGTAGCGGACCACCGATCTAATCAGCGTCTTGAAGATAATCAACTTCGTGCGGCGGCGAATTTTGTTCGACCGGAGCGTCCTCTGGAGTCCAAAGTAGGCACGATTTCCCGGTATGATCCGTCTCTGAATTTCTCTGCTGTTATCATTGTCGTCGGTTACCAGTG
This sequence comes from Topomyia yanbarensis, assembly GCF_030247195.1. Classification (NCBI taxonomy): domain Eukaryota; kingdom Metazoa; phylum Arthropoda; class Insecta; order Diptera; family Culicidae; genus Topomyia; species Topomyia yanbarensis. Next base: position 118,717,807 of record NC_080670.1, read on the forward strand.
AGTCCAAATACATGAATTCGTCGACCATCTCGATTTCGTCACCGTCAATCTGAACTCGGGTGGGAGGTTCACATTGTCGTCTCTAGAATCTCTTCCTCTCATGTATTTTGTCTTCGAAATCCTGGCTTCAGCTTTCAGTCTTTGAGCATATATTTCATTCAAAATTCAATAGAGATACGAATAGTTTAAATATCGCACGTGGAATGTCTCTTTTAAAACTTCTTAACTTAAATGTAAAATAGCAATTCTAGTAGCCAAATGAGTCCTCTAAAATACCTATAGTAGGTCATATTGCCTAAATTGACTTCAGTATTTTTTATGATTTTTTTAAAATGTTCTCCCATGTGCCGGTAATTTAGGACCACTGAAGGAAAAAAATATTTTCTGAAAAGCCTCAACTAATAGAGAAACGTAAAATAGCAACTCTAGTAGCCAAAAGGGTCCTCTAAAATATCTATAGTAGCTCATATTGCCTAAATTGACTTTATTTTTTCTAATTTTTTTTAAATGTTCTCCCATGTACCGGTAATGTAGGACCACTGAAGGAAAACATTATTTTCTCAAAAGCCTCAACTACTAGAGCAACGTAAAATAGCAATTCTAGTAGCCAAATGGGTCATCTAAAATACCTATAGTAGGTCATATTGCCTAAATCGACTTTAGTCTTTTTTATGATTTTTTTAAATTATCTTCGATATGCCGTTTCTTCTATTCGCACCCTGGTGTCGAATATCTGAACAACCAGCAACCAAAAAGCTTAACTCACCAACCAAATAGCACATCTATAAGTAAATTAACGCTCGAATTATGTATAAATTCGAAGTACTATTAGTGCACATATAACACATTGTAGATTTCAAAAGCAAAAACAGATTCCTATGAAGTAATAACGATTAAAACAATGTAATGTTGCAATGGCAGTAGCGTTCAGATGCTAATTTTTCTGTTTTGGCCTATATTGGCCAATTTTATATAAAATTCTGTTTTTAACTGATTTTATATGGGCAATATTCGGAGCACAATAAAACGGCGATTCTAGCAGTCAAATGGGCCCTTTACAATACTTACACAGTGATCCATGTTTCCTAAATTGAGTTTGGTTTCTTTAAAATATTCTTCCATATGCTACCATAGTGTAATTAGCAAAAAGCTCACTTATCGCTTGTTTGCATTGCAATATAGAATGGAATCCACACCAGTAAATAATAATACAGTTGACGTAAACAAGATCGCATCGTAATTTTCTGGCTGATCATTTTACATGATTTAACCAGCCTCCTGCTAGGCAGCCATTTTGTCCTAGCCAACATCTGCCTTTGTTAAAATCAAAACAACCCAATGCTATTGCACGGGCGACGTGGGCCTAGATGCAGCTAGGCCCATCATATGTTGACTACTGTCAAAGTCCGTATATCTCCATAGCGAATGACAGGAGTGACACCCTCCTGGATTTAACCTATATTTTGAGAAAATATTTTTTTCCTTCAGTGGTCCTACATTACCGGTATATGGGAGAACATTTAAAAAAAATCATAAAAAATACTAAAGTCAATTTAGGCAATATGAGCTACTACAGGTATTTTAGAGGACACATTTGGCTACTAGAATTGCCATTTTACTTTGCTCTAGTAGTTGAGGCTTTTGAGAAAATAATTTTTTCCTTCAGTCGTCCTACATTACCTGTACATGGGAGAACAAATACTAAAGTCAATTTAGGCAATATGAGCTACTATAGGTATTTTAGTGGACCCATTTGGCTACTAGAATTGCCATTTTACTTTGCTCTAGTAGTTGAGGCTTTTGAGAAAATAATTTTTTCCTTCAGTGGTCCTACATTACCGGTATATGGGAGAACATTTAAAAAAATCATAAAACATACTAAAGTCAATTTAGGCATTATGACCTACTATAGGTATATTAGAGGACCCATTTGGCTATTAGAATTGCTATTTTACGTTGCTCTAGTAGTTGAGGCTTTTGAGAAAATAATTTTTTCCTTCAGTGGTCCTACATTACTGGCACATGGGAGAACATTTAAAAAAAATCATAAAAAATACTAAAGTCAATTTAGGCAATATGAGCTACTATAGGTATTTTAGGGGACCCATTTGGCTACTAGAATTGCCATTTTACTTTGCTCTAGTAGTTGGGGCTTTTGAGAAAATATTTTTTTCCTTCAGTGGTCCTACATTACTGGCACATGGGAGAACATTTAAAAAAATCATAAAAAATACTAAAGTCAATTTAGGCAATATGAGCTACTATAGGTATTTTAGAGGACCCATTTGGCTACTAGAATTGCCATTTTACTTTGCTCTAGTAGTTGAGGCTTTTGAGAAAATAATGTTTTCCTTCAGTGGTCCTACATTACCGGCACATGGGAGAAGATTTTAAAAAATCATAAAAAATACTAAAGTCAATTTAGGCAATATGAGCTACTATAGGTATTTTAGAGGATCCATTTGGCTACTAGAATTGCTATTTTACGTTGCTCTAGTAGTTGAGGCTTTTGAGAAAATATTTTTTTCCTTCAGTGGTCCTACATTACCGGTATATGGAAGAACATTAAAAAAACCTGTTTTAATCCACCTAGAGGTGCAATTGTGCCTTTCTCATTTCTACAAACTATGATTTAATAGCTGGTTCGTACAATATAACATTATGAAAATGTCTTTCATTCTTATTACACTTGGTAAGTATATATAAGAGCACGTTTGTGCATTCATCGCGGTATCGGTTTGAATCGGAGTTTTCTATGTGATTGCACTCCACAACCCGTAACTCCGGAGCCGGAAGTCGGATGGAGATGGAATTTACTATCAGTTTCCGGGGACGCAACACCTTTCATTTGAGACTAAGTTGATCAAATCGGTCTAGCCATTTTCGAGAAACCAATAATACCGTTATTCTGAATTTGGATACTTCAGGATCTGTCGATGGTGGCCAGTGTGGCCAAAGAGACTTTGAATGACTGTTGGTGACCTAGATCTACAAATTCAACAGTTGTGTTTAAATTTTGGAAAAAATTCCACCTTTTCACATTCATCGCAGAATTCGTTAGAATCGGGATTTGCTGCGTGATCGTACGTATCACCCTGTAATTCAGGAACCAGAACTCGGATCCACACAAAATTCAACAGCAGCAGATGGACCTTTCATTTAAAATCAAGTTTGTCACAATCGGTTCAGAAAATTCCGAGAAACCGATGTGGACAAATCAACAAATTTTGTTTTGTAACCATACTCTTCGACTCGTAATCCGAAACAAGATGTCGGTTGAAAATGAAATTCAATAGCAACCTATGGGAATATTATACCTTTCATTTGAATCTTAGTTTGTAAAAATCGGTTCAGCCATCTCCGAGAAACCGATGTGGACATTTTGTTAACAAATCCGCACATACACACACATACATACATACATACATACATGCATACACATACATTCACACATACATACATACATACATACATACACACATACATACACACAGATATTTTGCGATCTCGGCGAATTGAGTCGAATGTTATATTATGAGACTCGGCCCTCCGAGCAATTGCATAACCTTTCTATAAAAGAAAGGCAAAAGAATAATATTTGATTAGCCTAATAAGCATGAGTTCAATGTTATCTTCATGTGATTATAATTTGGAAAGGTTGGTGGAATGGGTTTGAACGTGTAGGGAATGGGGGGTTAGTAGAGTGGGAGTGGAGGATGCGTCAGAAATCCTTCATCTTATTTCGGTATACGGGGTGGATGAAGGAAATGCGGGCGTGAGGGTGGTCCAAGAGTAGGGGAGTGATGAAGGAGGGATGTGTAAGGGCAAGGAGGGGGGGGGGAGGTGCGGCGACGCAATACTCAACTGCATATTTTGCCTTCCATTTAAGACTTGGTTTGAGAAAATCGGTTCAGTCATCACCAATGAACCGATGTGACTTTAATTGTGGAATATGCCCGGAATTCCGGAACTCCGGAATCGTCGATAGTGGACAATATATTCAAAGAATGTTTGATTGGCAATCAGTGATCTAGATCTGCGATTAGAAGTAATTTGGTGACCATTTCAATAGTTTTTACCCTCTGAGGTATTACGATTGTACCGATTTATATGGGAAATTCCAGTATATCCTTACTAACACCCCTATAACTTCGGAAGCAAGAGTCGGAACCGAATGAAATTCAGCAGCAATCAATGGCATTACTGTATCTTTCATTTGAAATGAAGTTTGTAAAAATCGGTAGAGAATTCGTTGTGGAATGGGTGTGATATTAGCTTAGGAACTTGGCGGGTTCCCCGGGGGCGTCATTAACCGTCATAGGTGGCCAATGTGGTCAAAGCTGCTTTGATTGATCATTAGTGATCCAGACCCGCAAACTAGAGTAATGTTACATCAATTTTAATATATTTTACATCATTTGAACGCCCAAGTAGCAAATCGCAACTAGTTTTATTTATCTAAGTCCGAACTATGTTGCAACGAAAGAACAATAAGGTTATTTTTGTTGCACTGGTTGAACATAGATAACATCAAGGTTATTTCAAAACATCTTTTGTCACCAAATAGTCATTTATGTTGCCAGTTAAAACATATTCATTAATGTTCCGAACTGGTTGCTGATGTTGCAGTGTTTGTTGAAAATTAGTTGCGATTTTGATTTTGTGATATGTATTATGACAATTGCACAGTTGTCAAACACCAAAATTCTTACTAAAAACGATTCAGTTTACAAAGTCGTATTCATGTTATACGTATGTATCCGTCACATATCATCATTACGCCTTTCAGTACAAACTCACACGTATCAACAAAATGCTTTCACAACACTGAATCAACAAGCTCACAACAAATGCTTAGCAAAACGAAAAATAAGTTGTATTTTTGTTACCATTACATTGCGAAGATTAACCTATGACACTTCATGCGCTCCACTTGATATTATAGAGGCACTGATCTGTACGGTGGCGCCAACTATAATGTTTGAAAATAATTTCGGAACTAAGAACAAGAAGGATGGTAGATAGATCGGAACGAGTAGTATGAATTTGAGACAAATCGTTTAGTTAAAGTACCTTCCGAAAACAATAGCAGCCTATTTAGCAAATTTCCTGTTTAATCTGTGAAGCGTCTTGTAGATTTTGTTATAAATAACTTATGCTAACAGACATTTAGTCTAAGAATGCAAGAATTTCCCAAGAACGCCAATTGAAAAGATACCGTTTACATACCTCGTAGAAAAAACTCCGGCATTTTTAGACCCAAATTAATGATCAGATGCGAACTCAGTTTGTCAAATCATCCAATTGGAAAACATTAAAGTTGCGAGTAAATTTATTTTTCATATAGTAATCGCGTCCAATTTCGGTTCCTATAATCATTGAGTTCTTATTCCTATCCATTGATTTTTATATGAAACGCAAGTATAAATACATTTGATTTACCGTTGGTTTCAAATTGCTCCAATTTTAGTGGATATTGATTATTCTATTGTTTCTTGTAATAATATTTGAACTATTGGTATTAATGCTACCTTGGCGGTAAAAAATAATTTCCTTTTAAAATTTCTCGTTAAAGTCATACTTGTCACATGTTTACATTTTTACCGATACACCGAACATGTTATAGTTGGCGCCACCGTACAGTTCGACGCCTGTATAATATGAAGTGTAGCGCATGAAGTGGCACCAGGGTATTTTCTCAACGTAATGGAAACAAAAATACAACTTAATTTTTGTTTTGCTGAACTTTAGTTATGAATTGGTCAATTCAGTGTTGCGAATGCCTTTCATCAATACATGTAAGTTTGTGATTCAAGGTATAATGATGATATGTGCCTAATACGTATGCATGACAAGAATACGACTTTGTGACTAGAACGTTTCAGCAAGAATAGTATAGTACAGGGTCATATTAAGGAAAGGTATATTTTGATGCAAACTGAAAATTACTCAATGGAGACAAACCGTATGCTGGAAAATGGTTGTTCACAAATTAAAAGCTTTGCTCATTAATATAAATAAGTTCGGAAAGCATATTGTTTCGTATTCACCAAAATTACATCCGTAATTTGACCCTGGATGGGTTGAAAGCCATACTGCTTATATGCTCCATTTTCTAATATATTGGAAATAAAACCTCAACCGGCTCGCGAACCTTAATAAATGTTTACCTTTAAAGCAATTTGTGTCCCTGATTTATGTTTAATGTGTGTTTTCTTTGAATAATATTGGATTTTTGGAATGTTTCGGTTTTCCTAATGAAAAATGGCTTTTAAATACTATTGCGGATTTGGTTTCACCAAGAGCGCTTGAAATAATTAGAAGCAGAATAAAATATCACTCGATAGACTCTGCTGCGCAGTGCAATTTGATGCTTCATTGGCAATTTTTGATATGAAAAATGACACTACTGTTCATATTCAAATTATCAACATATATTTGGACTTGGTCTTCATTTTGATTTCCACTGGTGACATAATCTTAACATATTTATAAGAAAATAGGTTACTTTTCAGTTGCGATTGACAGTCCAAATGAACGGCAAAAAGGAATGATTAAGTAATCTTGTTGCGACCTACAATCAACATGTTGAAACAATATGATTTCATTTAGCTATGCTCGCGTCGTTAGTGCAACGAACCGGCAACAAGTTTTTTACTGTTTTGCTCAATCAATATTATGTTGAAATTCGGCCTAAAGCTGCGCTTTTTGGGTCGCGCAGAAAGTTAGATGTCAGTCGCAACAGCACATATTTTTTGTTGCCAAGTGGTTATGAAATAGTTACTGAAACAAAAATTGCTACTTGGGACATCATGGTTTATATGGGAATTTGCTGTGTGACCGCACTCTTCAACCCGTAACTCCGGAACCGGAAGTCGGATCAACGAAAAATTCAATAGCAGATTATGGGAGCGTTATACCTTTCAGATGAAACTAAGTTTGCGAAAATCGGTTCAGCCATCTCTGAGAAAATTGTGTGAGTTTAAATGACACACACACATACATACACACACACAGACATTTGCCGATCTCGACGAACTGAATCGAATGGTGTATGACACTCGGCCCTCCGGGCCTCGGTTAAAAAGTCGATTTTTACAGTGATTGCATAGCCTTTCTTTATATGAGAAAGGCAAAAACCTGTTTTAATCCACCTAGCGGTGCAAATGTGCCTTTCTCATTTGTCTAAACTATGGCACGGAGGCTTTTTATGTTCAACATAATTGTGGAAATGTCCATTACATTCTTAGTACACTTTGCACTTATACACAATGGCATGCCAGCCACGAACTTGATGAGCTACGTGTCGACGGTGAAACACTTGAAACAAAAAAATATCATACTCCATTAGCCTAATCAGCATTAGATCAATGTTATCTGCTTGCTAACTCATTTTGTCATGCGGGGGTGGGTATGTGAGGAGGGCGAAAGTCCCATGAACGAACGACTCCCCAGCATAAATTGGTATGCTTTGTGATATAGTGGTGGTTTAAAGATGATGGGGTTGAAAGGGAGGGGTATGAGGGCTGGATGGGGTGGTGGTCTGAGGGGCGATTTAAGGAGATTTTTAAAGGAGGGGAGTGAACAGTAGAGGGGGGGGGGTGTAACCCCTCTCCGTAAACCATCAACTACGCCCCTGTTAAAATCCAGAAACCTTATGCGAGTCGAAATAAAAATTCGACGAACTAAGTCGAATGGTATATGACACTCGGCCCTCCGGGCCGGGATTAGGTTGACGTTTTTCAGAGTGATTGCATAACCTTTCTATATGAGAAAGGCAAAAATGTGCCAAAATCCAAAAAAGTGAATCGTCGTCAAATTTTTTTCGAGTTTGCATCAAATCTCGACGTTTCATGCACCTTGAGCACATTTAGCATCAAAAATAAAAATTCTGTTTTTAATTTTTCCTATAGTTTATATGAGAAATCTCTGTGTGCCCGCACTCTGAAACCCGTAATTCCGGAACCAGAATTCCGATCGATCCAAAATTCAATAGCAGCCGATGGAAAGGTTGCACCTTTCATTTGAGACTGTTTGGGCAAATCGGTCCAGCCATCTCTTAGAAAAATAAGTGACATTATTTGACACATATGCACATACATACACACACACACATACACACACCTACATACACACATACAGACTTTTTCCGATCTCGACGAACTGAGTCGAATGGCATATGATACCCGGCCCTCCGGGCCGGGATTAGGTTGACGTTTTTCAGAGTGATTGCATAACCTTTCTAAATGAGAAAGGCAAAAATGTGCCAAAATCCAAAAAAGTGAATCTTCGTCAAATTTTTTTCGAGTTTGCATCAAATCTCGACGTTTCATGCACCTTGAACACATTTAGCATCAAAAATAAAAATTCTGTTTTTAATTTTTCCTATAGTTTATATGAGAAATTTCTGTGTTACCGCACTCGGAAACCCGTAATTCCGGAACCAGAATTCCGATCGATCCAAAATTCAATAGCAGCCGATGGAAAGGTTGCACCTTTCATTTGAGAATATGTTTGGGCAAATCGGTCCAGCCATCTCTTAGAAAAATGAGTGACATTATTTGACACATACGCACATACATACACACACACATACAGACTTTTTCCGATCTCGACGAACTGAGTCGAATGGTATATGATACTCGGCCCTCCGGGCCGGGATTAAGTTGACGTTTTTCAGAGTGATTGCATAACCTTTCTAAATGAGAGGCAAAAATGTGCCAAAATCCAAAAAAGTGAATCGTCGTCAAATTTTTTTCGAGTTTGCATCAAATCTCGACGTTTCATGCACCTTGAACACATTTAGCATCAAAAATAAAAATTCTGTTTTTAATTTTTCCTATAGTTTATATGAGAAATTTCTCTGTGGCCGCACTCTGAAACCCGTAATTCCGGAACCAGAATTCCGATCGATCCAAAATTCAATAGCAGCCGATGGAAAGGTTGCACCTTTCATTTGAGACTAAGTTTGGGCAAATCGGTCCAGCCATCTCTTAGAAAAATAAGTGACATTATTTGACACATACGCACATACATACACACACACATACATACACACATACAGACTTTCCGATCTCGACGAACTGAGTGGAATGGTATATGACACTCGGCCCTCCGGGCCGGGATTAGGTTGACGTTTTTCAGAGTGATTGCATAACCTTTCTATATGAGAAAGGCAATAATCATAAAAAATGCTAAAGTCAATTTAGGCAATATGAGCTACAATAGGTATTTTAGAGGATCCATTTGGCTACTAGAATTGCTATTTTACGTTGCTCTAATCGTTACTGTTTCGGAGAAAGATATAAAAACAGTGGCGCATATCAGAGAAAAATGAGGCAGAATTGGTACTACTGCTATTAGAATGATTCAATCGTCATTGTTTAATAGTACTTTACCATTGTTTTTAATCTGCAACGTTCTCATTATTGTTTATATGTGCAATAGTGGTATTTTAAATTTATCGAATATGCTAGCATCAATCAATTTACAGGTGAGCTTTTTGGTTGGTGAAATAAGCTTTTTGGTTGGTGAGCTGAGCTTGTTCAGCTATCCGACACCAGGTGGCTAATGCGCTACAGTGGTGGCCATAATTATAGGAGCTTTTCGGTTGGTGAGCTTTTTGGTTGCTGGATATTTTGGTTGGTAAGTTCACAGAAGTCGACACAGATCTTTCATTAGGGCCTATGTCGCAATGTACTCAAATGGAGAAAAATCAGTTTCAATATTCGGCGAAGCTTTTCTAAATGTAGTTTTTATTATAGGTATAAATTACTTTATGACCGTGTTTTTCCGGAAGCATTTTTCGTTTAACCTTATGACAATATAACAAAGAATTTAATTCCTATGTGCTTTTAGTAGGTAGAAACTAAAAAAATGCTTACGCCCAATTTGCATCCCAGTCGTGATGTCGCCCTTCAGCAACCACCATTTGCGAAAGGGCTAAACCGTGTACATAATTTTCAGAAGGGCGCGGTAAATGGGCTAAACTGACTCTGTCTTGCTGGGTAGGGCTGGGTAAATGGGCGAGCTTGACAGTATACTTTTTAATAGGGCTCAGCAAATGGGCGCATAGAAACCCAATGTAAAAGAAAGGGCGCGTGAATCTTTTCTTCAAATGTTATTGTGCAACAACTATCGAGTAGACATGATCATAGTAGATATTGCTTATCATTTATATAATAGAACCGCCGTTTATTCTTTTATTTGTGAATAATAACCGTACGCCCGCTTCTGTCTAAAAATGTAAGTTTGGCCTTTATATTCCATATGAGAAGAAGGGCCTAAGTCGAAATCTCGAAGAAAATGCATGTTTCGCCGTTTTGTTTTCTTTAATTATACATCGAACTAAAAACCATTTTAACTAATTTTCACCTCAATCTTGTAGTAGTTTTGTTGCATAATGTCGTAATAGTGAAAACGCAGTTTGTTTACATTTGCGATTTAAGCCCTAATGAAAAATCTATGTCGAAGTTTAGTACCTAATGTCTAGGATAGGATCCGCCAGCTGACTTCTTCTTATATTTTGCTAATCCCTGCTGAAAACGACATACCCCATCTCGACCAATGCTGCCAAAATATTTGTTTTGTTACAATCGCGTCCAAAACTTCTGATTAAAATATTCTATATTATGTATCAATTTCACGCTCCGGGAAAAATCAATGATTTAGTCTTTATATCCGCATTTAAATGATCATTACGGGTTTTCCATCGGAATACAGCAAAGCAAAATAATATATATTTGTTGTTGGCCATTACGTGAAAATATTTATATAAAATATTTCCATGCTCTTTGTGGGATGCCACATTGTACCCAACTAAGCCTGAACGACACAAATTGCTACAAGAAAATTGTAACGACCATAAGCAAATATTTGAGTGGAATGTAGGAAACAGTCGGGATTCACGAAGCGTTCGCCGTCATGAAGCAGGGTACAACGAATCGTCGATATAATTCAGCACTCGATTCAAGGCAAGGGTGTGCTTAGAGTATAGTGAGTGAGATCAAGAAAAGTTTGTCAAACTTCAACTCTTAAAAGAAGTACTCAGCCGAGTAGTAATGCCAATTATTTATCTCACTATGGTACTATCTCTAAGAACGCTTACGCGCTGGATGGGAGCAACTACAAAACGACAGTAGAAAATTCCTGACGTTTATCAACCAAACTGAGGTCGCGAAGACTCCACGATTCAAAGTACTTTTCAAAACAGCCCACATAGTATTGATAGTGGTCAGTACAGGTAGCTCAGCGGTTTCAGCGGAGTTCAGCGATCGTTGCTGAGCAGGATCACTGCTAGCGATACTGAACTTTTAAAAACGTCCTCGGTTAACACTCGCGAGGCAGAAAAGCTGGAAGTATTGCGAATCTTTTCTTAAATCCACGTTGTGACTTTTCAGCCATGCGGCACCGGGCCGTGCGTTGAAGTGAGAAAACATTTTGACGTTTGTTTTTGTTTCGATCGCTTTTGAGTGTTTCCCATACAGCAACAACTAGACAAAACACTAGATTATCTCGAGATAGACAATATCTACAAAGACGTTCGGTGTGCGAATAAAATTGATTATAGACCGATGCGTTACCTTTGCAAAATGCTACAGTGTCAAAGGGCATAGCCTCTCAGATTCGTCGTCAACATGAGTCTCGAACATTATCGCTTCCTTCTGTTTGAAGAAATGAAAATTAAATATTTTTCAAAACTTGTTCATCCAGCGACTTTTATCCCTCGGAACTATCTAAAGCATCGCTAGTTCTAACTACGTTGTTTTCTGATAATTAGATGTACAAAATCACACTCTGATAGAATGTATTCGTAAATCGCTACGAATTAGTTTCGTACAGACAATTTTCATAAAATATAGACATTTTTCGTACATATGATGAATCATCCGTAGTTCTATTGAAATACTTTCATTTTTAATACGAGTTTTTTTTCGTATAAACCACGAAACGACTTATCAGCTTATTATGAAATGGCTTCGTTTGGCTTGTTCGGCTTGTTCGAATTGTTCACTGATGTATAACAAAGTTTTTATAATATTTACGTGCACCATTTGTCAAACCGCGAACGTCATAAAACCTTCAATAGAGGTAGAATATGGTGTTCTTGTTGTTATACGTCAGATAATTGTTGATCATCACGACGGTCAAATAGTCAATTACCATATCCGTGTCCGCCGGTTTCAGGAAGATTTCCCGAACCGCTTTTACGTCCAGATGATACAGAACCCGGAGCAGTACGTATTGAGCCAAACCTACTATTTACAATGCACGAAATTGCTTCTTTGCAGAAAACGACGGGTAAACTCGCGCATGGCACGATCAATTTCACTATATTTACGAATTTATATTTTCGGTGTAAGAGAAATGTTCATACATTGAAAACATTGAAATGTCACAATTTACATAGATGATGTCCTCCTTTTCGGAAGGCCCCCGTAGTTTTCGTTTATGTGTGGAACCACGGAGCAGAATGTACACTTGAGAGCAACACACATCGGAGTGAAGGAGGTATGTTGTAAAAGAAAAGAGCGGTGGTTCGCATAAAAAGTGCACCGTGTTTGTATCCTTCTTTTTATTTGCTCTGATGTGCATTCCATCCTTGCATATGCATGTCACAAATTTTGGCTTCAAAAGAGCATACAGAGCAGTAGAATACATTGCAGCAATATTATTATTTATTCTTATTTTTCATCTGACCTATGTTGGTCTACATGAAATGTAGTTGAATGGGAAAAGCCAATTTCAGGACTTACTTATACTTCGGAAGCAATCCTCAAATGGGCGTAAAAACCCATTATCTTTTCATATATTCACACCTGATTACAATGGATTCACACTACAATAAAATATAATAACATAGTACACAGCATTACATAAATAAAAATACAAATATTACAAAAAAATGAATCTTAAAATCTAAGTCAACCTTCTTAGTCTATTTTTGAAAACATCACAAGATACAGAAAAGTCAAAATGGCCATAAACACTATTAAAAACATTACACATCGCCCTAATGGGTTCGTTTTGACCGTACTCAGTGCGTTGAAACTCGAGTCTTAAAAAGTTATGCGATCTGAGACTTCTCGGGGGCACATTGACATTTATTTGTGAGAGAATAACTGGAGCATCTATTTGGCCAGTTAATATCTTCCCAACAAATACTGCACTAAATGTGTTCCGCCTTTTGGCTAGGGTTTCCATATCGAGCAGACGACAGCGATCGATGTACGGTGGTAGCCCTGTTGGGTTACGCCACGGCAGAGTTCTAAGAGCAAAACGGAGGAATCTTGCCTGCACTGCTTCTATTCGGTTGATCCAAATGCTTGTGTAAGGACACCAAATGGGTGCTGAAGCTTCCAAGGCAGATCGCACAAGTGAAAAGTAGAGTGCCCGCAAACAATATGGATCAGTGAACTCTTTGGCGATTCTTATAATGAAACCGAGATTTCTATTTGCCTGTGCTGTAACATGAGAGTAATGATTTCTGAATGTCAGTTGTGAGTCCAGAAGTACACCGAGGTCTCTGACAACTGTCATTCTCTCTAGCGATTCCCCGGAAATGGTGTAGTTCCACAGTAATGGATATTTTCTACGTGTAAAAGATATGGAGCATTTGGACACGCTGAGAGCCAGCAAGTTTCGATTACACCAACTACAAAAAGCATCTAAGTGTTGCTGTAGTTCCTTGCAATCTTCTATTGACCGCACAATAAGAAATAGGTTGAGATCATCGGCATATATAAGTCTACACCCAGGAGGTATAACAAAACAAACGTCATTGAAAAACAACGAGAAAAGCAACGGTCCTAGATTGCTCCCTTGAGGCACTCCCGACAAGTTGATGAAACTGTATGACTCGTTACTTCCTAATTTTACACACAGAGAACGATTTACGAGATATGATTTAAGCCACCTTATAAAATAATCCGAAGCGCCCAGCCGCTTCATCTTTGCCAGTAGAAGAGAGTGATCTACACGATCGAATGCAGCCTTGAGATCCGTGTATACAGTATCGACCTGAGATCCAAGTTCAATGTTTTTAATACAGAGCGAAGTGAATTGGGCTAGATTAGTAGTTGTCGATCTACCAGGAAAAAAGCCAATATTCAATATTGCAGATCCTTAGCGGCCGTAACCACGATAGAAAAGACAAAACGGCAACCCTATGAGAACACCATACAGTGGAGTGAACTTGGACTATGAGCATTGGGATATTACGAGCTTTTCGTTTACACGGGATATCAAATAGTCTCATACTGTTTTCACAAAGACGGAATCTTAGGTTGTGACGCCCAACAATTGAAACGGTTTGTCACGTACATTAAAACATTGCACGAATGACAACGTAATAAGCCAAGTACGTACGCATTGTGGAGGAAGCAACGAAAGTGAGAAATTCGCTGCTTAGCCAACGAAACTTCAAGTAGCTTTAATCAGTAATCTACATTATTAAGATCACTAGAGGTAATTTAACTCATTGAAATCCCAATCATGTCTTAATAAATGGTTAGAAGTTAAAGTTTAAGAACAATAATAACCTGACCACGAAAGCAAAATCCAGAAATGTTGACGCTTGCAAATCTCGTTTTCTCCCCTTACATGTTATTTTTAAAGGAGGAGTGAGATGTGGGATGCCACATTGTACCCCTCGACTAGGTGTTAACGCGACTCCAAGGTAAATACTTATATTCATCTTGCAGCACTTGTGTGCATGGCAACATCGCAGTAGGCATCTGCCATCATCTAGCGAATAGTTGAGCAGTCATCAGTAGACAGGCAACAAGGTAAGTAATACGCACTCATGTTCCGTGTTGGGTGATTCTAGGTCGGCGAAATGCAGATTTCACGCTCTTCATTTTTGTAAGTTGCTTTCTGAGTCGAGCACCCTCATTCACAAGATCAATCTTCTCTGTTCGCATTTAGTTTAAATATTCTAAAACTACTTTTTTGCAAGGCTTAATTTTTGTTTAGGTTTGTTCCAGTACTTCATGTGATTTTTTCGGAGAAAACAGCAGTAGAAAATAACACGCGCCTATTTACACCGATGATTGATGCAGTTGAAAACTGTAAAATTCAACTGTATCGATAATACTAAAAGAAGAACAAGAAGCGATTTCCGAAATAGCTTTCTCACGGTTTGCTCCAAAGTATTGCGAATCTTTTCTTAAATCCACATTGCGACTTTTCAGCCATGCGCCACCGGGCCGTGCGTTGAATTACGCGCCCATCTAGTCTGCATCAGTGCGAGTGAGAAAATATTTTGACGTGAGTTTTTGTTTCGACCGCACTCGTGTGTATCCCATATAGCAACAACTCGACGAAATGCTATATTATCTCGCGATAGACAATACTCCCAATTTACTCGGCGCTGGAACAAAGACAAGTTTTACATAAAGTTGAAAATATTTTCATACTTAGGCTAAATAGTCAGTTACTCGGTTAGACTTCGAAAAGAGACATTTCCGCATTAATCCACACACCGCGCTACCGGATCTCTCGGAAACCTGTAGAACTTGAGTTCTGGATAATATGTTTGAATTCGTCTGCCAGAAAATGCCTTCACGCAGAAAAATTTAGCATATTTAAACCAAAAATATGTGTTTTTGAATTCAATCAATTATTGTTTATCACTTTAACCAACAAAATTATTAATTTCACAATATTTTTTATTAGAAAAACAATGTAAATACAATGCTTTCAATAAAAACATTTTTAATTTCAATAATTTTCTTTTATTTTCAATAAAAACAATTATTAGAAAGCAAAACAATAAACTTTTTTATTGAAACAATAAATAAATTTTATTGAATTCAATAAATAAATTTATTGCCTCCCAACCAATAATTTTATTTATTGAATTTAAGCCATATTTTTATTGAACCTACAAATCTTTTTTCTGCGTGTTGCACTTCATAATTCAAGAGTGCTGATTCAAATGGTCCTTAGTGACAAATGTAAACAAACTGAGTTATTTGCAGCGCAGCACGTGATTACAACATAGCTAACGAATACCGAAAACCAGGATTCATTATACCCAGTATTTATCAAAATAACAAGCATTATATAAAAAGTCGCAAAGTTGTCATGATCATATTTTGAAATTTTGCACTTGAGACCTTTTAAATTGAAAGGACCTATGCGTGAAACATTTCAAAACCTCTGCAACTGCTCATAGGCGCCATGCAAAAACGACGCATGATTCATTTCATTCTATGTTTTTCCCACTGCACATAGGTACCTAGTAAAAACGTCCTAAGCATCAAAATAAAAGATTATTTTCTTCTGTTCATGCGACTTATCTTCGAAGTTGAATTTAGAAAGTATAATAAATTAATTGATAATTGGAAAGCTTAGTTATTCTAAAATAACATGCCATTCGTTGGTTTCAACCACTTCCAGCCAATGGTTTGTTAATATAAACTAAAGTTTCCCGCAATTTTTTTCTGCAAGACTTCTGTTAAATCCAGTGCAACTATTTACCATAGTAATGAAGAACATTCGTATTCCGGTGCTCATTATGTCGAAAACTTTGAAGATATTCAATATTCGTCGTAAGAGCTACCTTTGCTGAAAAAAGCCTTATGTGCAGCGTCGTATGATTCTTAGGCCCGAAAAAAGACCTATGTGAAAGGTCCTATAATTTTCAAAAGGACGCATCATTTTAAAGCGCTTAAAAACTACATTAGCACTAAACATTTCATGTTTTTAGTATTATTTACCTAAAGAGCATAGTCCATAGACTATATTGGCATAATTGTTTCATCAAAACACATATTTGTTCTCTAATAGGAATTTGTTTTAGGTCCATGAAACTTCATCCTCGTTTTTCTCAAAGAGAATAGTGAAAGAGACGCAGAGTGAAAATCAGTCAAAACGGCAACACTCCCTTTACGATGATTTCAACACTAGAATTTGGCAACCGTTTCCAAAGGCAGCACTTTAAATGACTCCTATTATATTTTGAAAACAAACCTTTTGTCGATCGTTGAATTTGTTTATCAAACGATGTGCATTTCGAAACAAAGAGATGAAATAATTCTAAAACTTGTTTTTACTCATACATAGACTCTAGAATGCGCCTTACAATCACGATTGCACTAAATTCTGACGAAAATTCAAATTTTTTTTTTGATAGATTTACAATACTTATCTCCTCCAACTCAGGCATGAGTAATGTTTATTTACATTGCACGATTGGTCTGCTCAATAAGGTATTTTTGGCTTCACACTATTCGTCTCTTTTCCTATTCTCTTTGCAAAAATCCAACTTTTAAAGCAATAAACAATATCACTAGATGTCGCTACTAGTGCCTCTTAAATATTTTGGATGGATTTTTTGGTGATTAGTTTCACCCAAGTTGTATTTACACATTACGGAAATTATCTACAGTAATATCTACTACCATACGGATGAAACTCGTTCAAGCAATACTGATCCCGTTTTCCACATACTGTGACGTCGTTTCCACCCTGGCCTATCTGCTACGCAAAAGAAAGTTTTTTAGTATTTCGTTTCTTTGACACGGTTCATTGTGGTTAAAAGGGATAGTTAAATCGATTCTTCAAGTCCTCGCTAAAATATACACAGAAGACGACTAGAAGTTGTAGTCGGAATACTAGTATGTTTTGATAGTGCATTTTACTAGTATACATATGATGGAATTAAAATGAAGACATCTGTCTTAAGTCTGCACCCGAAACAATTGCGCTTAAACTGGTACCGTAATCAAAATTACAATTACTACAATGATACCCACCTTTTTGGAGTTGCGTATAGAAAATCCATTCTGAGATTTTACTGTAAGGAACCCAACGAGCACAGCTATTTCTTCATCTTCCAACATCTTGCTTAATCATTATAATTTCTCTATGATAATAAATTCTATACTATTTGATATTTTTACACTGACTTTTTCCAGGCCAATACATTGTGAAAATTTTTAACACTTACTTTGCCAAAAATAAACCACCTGACATTTCTACTCTATCACATTCCCACATTACCACGGCAGCCCAGTGAGCAAATTTTATGGCAGAGACCGCTCTGTAAGATTTCTGTAAGTCTTGGTTTGGCAGCCCTGTCAGATTTCTGCGCGTATCCTGTCGGGTTAGTTGAGCTAGGGCAAACTCGGTTTCGCTCGCGTTTTCTGGCAAATTTTTACAAGAACCGAGCAAAACCCTAGCACAACTCGGACATAAACTGTGCAAAGATCCTGGCAATTCCTACCTGGTCGAATTTAGCACGAATCGAGCAAAACATCTGACAAAGATGTGGCAGGAAGCGTGCAGAGATCTTGGCCGTACATTGCTGGCTGGATTCTGAATAAAAGTGAGCAGCAACGGTTGGTTTAACCGTATCTGTCAGAAACGCCCAGTTATACTCATTCCGGAACCGGTTCGGATTTCTGAATGAAGTCATTATGGATTCCAAATCAAATGCAACAACCGATTCCGACTCAGAATCGGTTGTTGCATTTGATTTGGAATCCATACTGACTCCATTCAGGATTCCGAATCAAATTCCGAATGGTTTGACCGGGCGGTTGTTGCATTTGAGCGAATTCGTTGCCAGAATTTTCGCACAAATCGCGCAAAATGCTCGCAGAAACTCTGCCAGCATCAATTTCGCTTTGCTCAACTTTTGCTAACTTTCTGCTTGCCACGCTGACCGCCCGGTTTAGGTTTGTTCCATTACACGGAAGTCACTCCGGAGTAAACAGGAGCAAAAAATCTTTGCTCCTTTTTACTCCGGTTTGCTACCAGAAGAAGAAAAAAGAGAAGAAGAGAGTACAGGAACGATTTTCTCCGGAGTACTTCCAGTTTCTCCTGGTACTGGAACAGACCTTGTCTTTTTTTGCCGTATAAATCCTTATTTCTGTGGTCGTTACCCTGCAGCTAAATCTGGCAGCTTGCCAGAAGAAAATTTTGCGGAAGGATTTGAGGTAAGTTTGTTCTTTAAAGTTTGATTTGTTATCTTTGTTATATTTGCTAGGTGGTTTGGTCCACAAAAAATATTGCATTGTGATCAATTTCACAGGTCCATGAAATCAATCCCATTGTAAACATTTTTAAAGATTCTTCCGATTCTTTTTCACAGGTCAAACATCCAATCTAATAAAGGATTAGCTGCTACCACTTTCCCCAGCGGAATCACTCGGAATGAGTACATTTTATTTGGATTTGTATGGGGAAAGGAAAAGTTAATCATGAACCCTTATTCCTCAAAAGAAGCAGAAACAGAACCACATGAGCAAACCAATTTAACTCGGGTAAGTTTCGATTAAAAGCGATACGCTTGTTAGATTACCTTAGATTTGTAATATTTATTGCTATTTAGCAAATACAGTTTGTAGTTAATCCACTAAACTAAGATGATGTTTGGGTTTCATTTTATCATGGTTTTGAAGGAATGTACAGTTGTAGGAAAGGATCTTCGATGGGTGGAAGATAACTGAAGGGAAAAGTAAAAAAAAACGTTACTTGCTTAAAAAGTTTTTGATAGGAAGAGGAAAGTTTAGTAGGCATTTCTGACGAATTCTCGGTGGTGGAATATGAAGTGCAAAACGGCGGATTGCTGATTCAACGTTCTCGGAACGGTTATGGCTTCATGGTACTGCTCTCTCAGAAAGAAAGATTCTACGTGCCGAACTGAAGTGCGGCGGAACGTTCGCCAATCGCTACTGGCGGGCGGTATTCGAAAGTGGTCTCAGCGACCATCGCACACTCTAGGAAAAAATAGAGAAATTTCGTCGTGCTGGTGTACAGAAACCGGCATACTGCTGCTGGTTCTCGGCATGGCACTGCTGGCTGGTGGTGAGTTGTTTGCTTCATCGCTCAGCAGTTTTCTTGCTTTTAGTTTTAATTTAGCACAATTTTTATTCCTTTCGTTTTTTTTTTCTTTGTTTTGTTTTTGTAATATTTGCTTCACATGCAGAATAGAATAGGAAAGAGGTTTAATAGTATATCTGCTCTAACAGCTAAGTTCTGTAGAAACAATTGGATTGAGTTCAGACTTTCTATTCGAAAGTTAAGCAGTAGTTTTTTTTAATGTAGAATACATTTATGCTTTCAATATAGGGGTCCCGTTTCAAAATATCGGCTGTGGCGCCGCGTCAGATTTTGAACGTTAATAACTTCCATCATACTTAACAGAATGATTTGATTTTTAGGCCAATTTGTTGAAAATATGTTCCTCTATGCAGTATTAAAATTTGAAGTATGTATAACATGCACTAATAACAAAAAATGTGTTTTGAAAAATCTTTCGAAAACTACTCGGAAATGGTGAAACTTTTCAGAGCATCTCGATCAGAGCCGACTATATGGTGCACCAACCGAACACTTCACCGATGAAAAGTTTTAAATATAAGTCCGCTACAGATTCGTTTCTATTATCATTCGTATTTGGCTGCTTGGGGTGAACGGAGGACTGTACAATACCGAGAAGAAAATATGTGTGAGCTGTACAAGGCTGGTGGATGAGTTTTGGTCATTACGTGCTACTTGCAGAAGCTATCATTTTTATTTTCGATGGTTGGAAGATAGCATACACTCACAGACACACGAAAGAACCGATTTTCAATCATCTGACCGAAGCTCATTGGTGATTAGATTCCGCTAATTTAATACACCGAGCCGCAAATCTCAGAAGGAATTGTGATTTCATTCGGTTACAGCAAGTCTTGTCAAATGTCCGAAGACTGTATGTCAACACCGGGAGAGAAGGTCATTATTAGGATTCATCTTCGTGTATTAATTTGTGCAGCTCCATGCTAGTAATCAGGGCCAATTGGAACAAAAATCTCCCACCTGGAGAACATTTGCTTTGGCAAACAAATTAGCCCCTTTCAGCGCTATCAAATCTCTCGAATGAAATAAATTTGAAAATATTTTCCTTCATCAACTATTATTGTGACTACGACTAACGGTTCAATATAGGCACCCCATTTCAATATTTCGAAAGAAATAGAACAGAAGGTCGAGTTTTGAAAGCTTGTAACTTTCAATGTACTTAACCAAATTACACAATTCTCGCACTAATAATTCAGAAATGTGACCAGGAATCTTCTATTAGATTTGTAAGTATGTAATATTTACATGAATAAAGAAAAATTGGTTTTCAGGAACCAAATATTATCTGTTCTGTCATTGGCGACATGTTCATGCTCATCGTTTCATCGTTTTTTTTTATTTATTTATTAACAGATTAAGGCCGAAGTGGCCTGTGCCGTATACAAAAGATTCCTCCATTCCACTCGGTCCATGGCCGCGCGTCGCCAGCCACGCAGTCTGCGAAGGGTCCGCAAATCGTCTTCCACCTGGTCGATCCATCGTGCTCGCTGCGCGCCACGTCTTCTTGTACCGGTCGGATTGCAATTGAGAACCGTTTTCACCGGGCTATTGTCCGACATTCTGGCTACGTGCCCGGCCCACCGTAGTCGTCCGATTTTCGCGGTATGACAGATGGGCGGCTCCCCCAACAGCTGATGCAACTCATGGTTCATTCGCCGTCTTCATGTGCCGTCTTCCATCTGCACTCCACCGTAGATGGTACGCAGCACTTTCCGTTCGAAGACACCAAGTGCGCGTTGGTCCTCCACGAGCATGGTCCAGGTCTCGTGCCCGTAGAGAACTACCGGTCTAATCAGCGTCTTGTAGATGGTCAACTTCGTACGACGGCGAACTCTGTTCGACCGAAGTGTCTTGCGGAGGCCAAAGTAAGCACGATTTCCTGCCACGATGCGTCTACGAATCTCTCTGCTGGTATCATTGTCGGCGGTCACCAGTGAGCCCAAGTACACGAACTCTTCAACCACCTCGATTTCGTCGCCACCGATGCAAACTCGAAGCGGGCGGTTCTCATTCTCTTCTCGTGAACCTCTTCATGTACTTTGTCTTCGACGTGTTGATGGCAAGTCCGACGCGCTTGGCTTCTCTTTTGAGTCTGATGTAGGCTTCCTCCATCTTCTCAAAGTTTCGTGCAATAATATCAACGTCATCGGCGAAGCCAAGTAGCTGAACGGACTTTGTGAAAATCGTACCACTCGTGTCGATCCGTGCTCTTCTTATTACACCTTCCAGCGCGATTTTGAATAACAGACACGAGAGACCATCACCTTGCCGTAACCCTCTGCGTGATTCGAAGGGAACATTTCATTTCATCGTTGGCCACGCCTTTTTTACGACGTTAAACAATCCAACGATTATAAGGCACAAGGCCTGTTTGAATTTTTCGTCATTCGTTTACCTGCTGCCGAAGTGCCGACAGCAGGGGTAGCAAAAAAATCGAAGCAAAAAAGGAGCAGCTTGAAAATGCAGCGGCAGCAGAAAACTAGCAGCTTGGAAAGCGCAGACGTGCCAAAAGTACACCCGCCGCTAACTACATGTGTGACATCGCCAGGCTGGCTTCGTTTCTCAGGCAGGAAGGATTTTAATGCGGGTGCCAAAAAGGAAAAAAAATCACAAACCACGAGTACTAGCGCTTCCAGATCGTTGAAGGTGACGGTCGAGGATAAGAAACCGACTGGAAATAAGAAGCCTGCAGCGAAAAAAGACCACAGCGCACCTATCAAGAATGCTGCCCCAAAGATCACCGCCAGAAAGAAGTAAATTCGCGCGTCCCAAATGTATCCAAAACAGTCCTTTTCAGGACTAACAAAATCGGGTGAAGAGTTAGTGAAAGTTTTCTGTTAATGCTTTTTCTCATGTTTCTAGCTTGAGCAGTGTGAACCTATTCAAATTGTGATAAATACTAGAGTAAAAAATCGAAAAAATCTTATATTGCAAAAAAGCAGTGTAAATGGCCACACTGTCATTCAGCAAAAACCACAAAAAATGGGAAAAAATATTTTTTACATCGATTTCACGGACCATTCGTTGGAAGGGCAGCTTGCGGAATAGTAGTTCCGTAGTAGCGACAGTTCCTATTTCGTAGCACTTGGCTTCTCAACGCCACCAAGGGTTGGGGTACGTTTGCGGATGGCCTTCCTTGCTAACTGCTTGCGGACGTTCTGTTTGGTACGGGCCATGGCGCAAAAATTCCTGCTGTTCTGCTGGGTAGTACTTCCAACGATGGCCACACGAATGATGACAAAAACCGACCGACAATTTTTTAGTTTAGTAGAGCGAATACGCACTACTATCGCTCTCTCGCTCGCTCGTTTTCGGGCCATGTGCCTTTTCATTTCTTTCTGCTACTAATACTAGCATAATCAAAACGAATGTGCGTTTTCCCACCATCCATTTAGTGAGCAGTGTTGTCAAACGCATTTTCAGTTTTTCATCAATAACATTCAACAATCTTTTCAAAGAATGCTGCAGATTCGAAAAAAAGAGAAATAGTTGGCAATGGAAAAGAATCCCCAATTAGATTTTTTTTATTGTGACTACGACTAACGGTTCAATATAGACACCCCATTTCAATATTTCGGAAGGAACAGAAGGTCGAGTTTGGAAAATTTGTAACTTTCATTGTACTGTTCGCACTAATGATTCAGAAATATGACCAGAAATCTTCTATTCGATTTGTAAGTATGTATAATTTACACGAATAAAGAAAAAATAATTTTCAGGAATCAGTACTATGCGCCTTGCTCATGCTAACAATTCATTTCATCGTTAGCAATCCCCCTCCCCCCAAGGCCAACAACGCCAACAAAAACGGTCCTTTTCAGGACCACCATCCATTTTTGTAAAGAATAATTTGAAATATTCCTCGCCCAAATCACCTTTTGTCCGAAAATTCCAATGAGTATCAACATATTTGAAGAACGTGTTCCTTATGTATTCTACATCTCTCCGGTTATGTCGCAGACATTACCCACCCATCATTTTGGGGGGGGGGGGGAAGGGGAGGAGTTGCTTCTCTAATCTTCCGGTCATCACATCGCATGCTTTGGTATTCTTAGTATGTATAACAAACATGAAGATGTGACACAAGGCGGCGCACTAAAATCCTGTCAATCCTATTTTTCATTGGATTGTCTGCTCTAAATATATCACCAGGGAACCATTCATAAATGATGTTGGATATTGACAATAGGGAAAGAGCGTCACGTAACGAGATAAAAACTTAGACGTATCAGCGGATCAGGGATAAAAAAAAACGTACAACATTGTTTATGAATGGCCCCCAAACAAAGAATATTCCATAACGAATATCACGTAACATCGGTGACAGAGCATTGGGATCAAGGTACGGGTGCGGGTCGGTGCGGGAGAGCGGGACGGCCAAGGACACGGAAAGCCAGTTGCCCAAACAGATCAGGAACAGGAGGGAGGACTGCGAACAGGAAAACCGACAATAGAGGAGAAATTGTTTATTTATTTATTATAGCTACGATACTAATCACAATTGTTTTGCTTTTCTTGTTTCGTTTTAGCAAACCAAAATCTATACGGACTAGCACATACGAACAGTTAGGCTTTGTAGGTTCTCATCTTGAGAAATGACAATGACACTGTACGAGATGGCGCTGGGCCTGAGGCCTTCGACTGGCATGGTCCATTCTCATTGATTCGGAAATCTTCTAGGCTGGTTGGTAGATATGTGCTCCTATTTGCAAGTTGATCAATTCGCTTGGGTGGGGGACACGTGGATCCTACTGGTTGTCGACTTTTTTGATCGTGAGTATGAGGCTAGTTCAGGAAAGGAGTGCAGGACTGGCACCTAAGAGATAGTTAATTATTCAGGACTTGTTCTTATGATTACTAAACTCGACCAAGCACACCGGCTCTCAGAAATAATAAGCAACCCTTTCGGGTCGGTGTGGTCTATTCGAGTCGAACCAGGCGGGCATTCGGTTCGAGCAAACTTTATGGTTAATTGTGGATAAATATTTCTTACGCCTTTATTGGCAGAGATTCTTTTTGCGAAATCCTAAAATACCTTCACTGGTATAGCTACTCAGGATAATAATAATAGAAAAAATAAGGGTTTGGCTGGTCCATAATGTAATGAATATGTATATTGACTAGAACAGGGATAATCACAGTTGAAGGAAAAGTATTCGCGAGTACTGCTAGCAAATACAAATATGTTAATACGGAATGCTCTGATAATTTTTCGAGGACACATTTTATAACCCAGGTACAGCGATAAGGGTACACTGTCAGAGTGACTTTGAGGAAATAGCGCCAAACTAGCAACACAGTTGTTTGAAAATTTTTGACATTTAATTTCGATTGTGTTTTGATTTCGTCCAAATCTTCGGACTAAGAATTAATATTTCGGGTACCAACCCTAGTACGGAGCAGATTTCCTCCAAAAGTGTAATTGTATAGACTCACGTTTAGCGGAAAGGTACCAACTTTGGAAGTTCATATTGCGAAAAACGTATAAGAGTTTCCGAAAGTCTGCGAGACGCGTTTGAACAGTTTTCTACGCTTGAATTTAAACTTTTTTTTATGTAAACATAAGTCTAAGTTGTAACAGTTAAGATAGTGTCAGCGAGCCTATCGCGTGAAGCTGCAGGAACGGTTACCAATCACAAAGTCCTCAGTATCTAGCTGTTTCCGCAAAACGATAGGCCCTACTGCAAACTACCCTTCAGAACTCTCCCGCTTAAGCGCCAGTATAGTTCAATGATGTACTGCGGGGGAGCATGTGTTTACCAGTCCGGCTAAACCTCTCAGGGCAGGTCAGGTACGAACTATTACAATCAACTCCAACCACAGGGGAATGAATTTGACGATGCAAAACACAAACGATTGCCTGGATTGTGAAACTAGGACTATTGATATCTACAACGGTTTGTTTTCTTTTGGCTAGACAATTTAACCCTTTCACTTATTTCTAGTTGGATCTGACCTGTTTGTTTCCGACGTTTATGTTGTTAGCCTGTTCCAGTGCTATCCAAGTAAGGCTATTCGAACCTGGGTTTCTTTGCTTCGACTTGGTCGTTACCAAGGAGCGGTACACATCGTTTTCGTCAGACTCCCACGGGTCCCGGAGCTCAACGGCGTAATGTGGCAGCACGAGCGTTACTTGAATCGACGAGGTGCGTGATGCCGATCGATGGCGGCTGACTAGGATAATCGACAAGTGCACGATGTGGATCGGAGAGACTTTCCGCTTTTCTGACGAGAAAAATAGCTTCAGGCGAAAACGGGTAACTTCAAGCTTTGATTATGCTTTATGATTGCTTGCATTGGTTCACCTGTCTGGAACAGCATTAACTGTTCATTAAACTTTTATCTGCGCTACTATCTCTTGTCGTGGCTAATATCCTTAAATATCCTATTGTCAATATAGATTACGGTGCTCTTTTTATTCTAGCTTTTAAACTCACTTGGTCAATTCACGTGTTACATGAAACGGCGCTTGTTCGCTAGTTATTTCTTTGGCTGCTAGCTACGCTAACTCGAACACTATCCGACCTTCGCAGGGTTTCACCGTTAAGTGATCTTGGACTGTATACCGTGACGACAAACACCTCTTTTGGGTTCTCAACGTCTCGCACGATACGATCGAGTTGCGCACGTACGTTGAGTGGTCTAATTACATCGTACGAATAAGCTCCAATCAGAGAGATAATCAGCATTTGAACCCCGTCTACGGGAGCCAAACTTCAGGGGGGCGTAAGTTGGAATACTAAACCCACCACCTCAACCTCATGTCGCTAGCATTGCTCAAGAGCTAGTGGGGAACCCATCTTATTCTCTCTATTTCTTTCTTTTAATTACTCATTCAATTGTTCATCACTAAATCAAAAAAACCTGTTTTAATCCACCTAGAGGTGCACCACCTTTATCATTTCTCCAAACTATGATTTAATAACTGGTTCGTATAATATAACATTATGGAAATGTCTTTCATACTTATTACACTTGGTAAGTATGTATAAGAGCACCTTTTTGCATTCATCGCGGTATCGGTTTGAATCGGAGTTTTCTATGTGATCGCGCTCCACAACCCGTAACTCCGGAGCCGGAAGTCGGATGGAGATGGAATTTAATATCAGTTTCCGGGGACGCAACACCTTTCATTTGAGACTAAGTTGATCAAATCGGTCCAGCCATTATCGAGAAACCAATATAACCGTTATTCTGAATTTGGATGCTTCCGGATCCGTCGATGTTGGCCAGTGTGGTCAAAGAGACTTTGAATGACTGTTGGTGGCCTAGATCTACAAATTCAACAGTTGTGTTTACATTTTGGAAAAAAGTTCACCTTTTTACATTCATCGCAGAATTCGTTAGAATCGGGATTTGCTGCGTGATCGTACGTATCACCTTGTAATTCAGGAACCAGAACTCGGATCAACACAAAATTCAACAGCAGCAGATGGACCTTTCATTTAAAATCAAGTTTGTCAAAATCAGTTCAGAAAATTCCGAGAAACCGATGTAGACAAATCAACAAATTTTGTTTTGTAACCATACTCTTCAACTCGTAATCCGGAACAAGATGTCGGTTGAAAATGAAATTCAATAGCAACCTATGGGAATATTATACCTTTCATTTGAATCTTAGTTTGTAAAAATCGGTTCAGCCATCTCCGAGAAACCGATGGGGAAATTTTGTTAACAAATCCACACATATACACACATACATACATACATACATACATACATACATACATACATACATACATACACACATACATACATACACACATACATACACATAACTCCGCTAGCGAATGGTGGATCTCAATAGTGACATGTCTGTAATAATATACGTATATGGAACTATTGAGAACCAGAGCTACAGGTCCAAAGCCCTGGTAAAGGAGGATGGTTGTGATGATCTGGGCCGAGGTCACCACGTAAAGCAAGGTAGGTCATAACCCCAATTCCAAGGCGTGAAGCGACCCGTGCCGAGGGATGAGTGATCGAGGGGGTGAAAAAGATGCTCGATCGTTAACGGAGCCTGTGGGGTACCTGGGCAACCCCCACAGTAAGCGTCCCTTACCACGTTAATGCGGAGCTCTGGCGTGGCGGACATTTATTCCCGCGCTACTCGTGGGATTAAACATGGAGTTAACAAAAAATAAAAATAAACAGTCGGAGGTGCCAAACCCCTTCGCTAGAGGTGGTTTGGCGAGGTCTCCCCCCCGTGGGGAGAGTAGTGGAGCGATGAGTGCTGCATCTGAAAGCACCAGTGACCCCCCATCAGCGGTAGGAAATAGCCCTACCAACGCACCGGACGGGCCATTATCGGCGATGCGCAAAGAGGTGGAGCAGCTCGATGCAATAATCGAGTACACTAGCGCAAAGCAAAATATAAGCAAGGAGTTAAAACAGAGTCTCCTGGAACTCCGAAAAACTGTTCGTGTCGCAAGACAGAAACAGCAGGCTTATGCCAAGAGGGTGAAATGTCGGGAGAAGTCCGACAGAGAAACCTAGACAGTGGCCTCCAATAAGAAGGGAAAAGAGAAGGTCGATACGGGCACTCAGACAGTGGCCTTCACCTTCTATGGAGCAACCACGTCGCTCGAAGCGGCGGCCGAGTTCCCCTCGAAGGGAAAGGGCAAGGGCAATCGCAAGACGGCGTCGAACGCGAAGCGCCCTAGGAAGTCGCCAGGCGATGGTGCAAAAAGCGACACCACACGGCGTGCAACCGTTAAGGTCAAACGCCGCCTGGGCGAGGTAAGCGAGGGCGAGAGTGACCTCGCTGAGCAGAGCGTTGGTACCAGCAACCCGGCGCGACCGGGGCAGGGGGGCCCAAACCCCTGGACGCTGGTCACCAGGAAGAAGCCGGCACCGACACCGGAGGTACCGCGGCCCGCGAAGAAGGCCAAGGTCAGAGGCGAGGCCTTGTGGTTGAAAACCGACAAGGACAAATATGCCGATGTCCTAAAGTCAATGAAGGCGGCCGAAAGCCTTTCGGCCCTTGGGCAAGATGTGCGTAGCGTGAGACGCACCAACACGGGAGAAATGCTTCTGGTGCTGAAGCGAGGCGCACAATCTAATGCGGTATACAAGGCCTTAGCCCAAGAGGTCCTTGGTGAGGGCGCCCAAGTCAGGTCGCTAGGGGCGGAAATGACTCTCCAGTGCAAGCATCTGGACGGTTCCCGGTTCAAGAGGTAATACAGCCCTCCGCCGAGGGTGTGGCGATTGCCAAGATCAATGGTGTGTTCTATTGCAGCTGCTACGCCCCACCAAGGTGGCCAATAGTACAGTTCAACCAGATGATCGACAGGCTCTCGTCGGACCTAGTGGGCCGGAAACCGGTAGTCATAGCGGGAGACTTTAACGCTTGAGCAGTGGAGTGGGGCAGCCGCTGTACAAATAGCAGGGGTCAAGCGCTAATGGAGGCGCTTGCGAAACTCGATACTGTGCTAGCTAATAATGGCTCCGCTAGTACATTCCGTAGAAACGGAGTGGAGGCGTGGGTTGACCTAACATTTGCCATGAGTCTGGCTCCAGGCATGGAATGGAGGGTAGACGAAGGCTACACCCACAGCGATCATTTGGCAATCCGCTTTAAGATCAACTATGGTGTGCAGCATCCGAGGGCGGGAGATCCCTGTCAGGTACGCGGGTGGAAGTCCAATCACTTCGACAGCGAAGCTTTCACCGTGGCCCTGGGACTGGAGGCCAACACCGACAGTCTAAGCGGGGATGCGCTGGTAGCTGTTCTATCACGCGCGTGCGACGCCACTATGCCGAGAAAAACACTGCCAAGAAACGGTAGATGCCCGGTATACTGGTGGAGTGCCGAGATTGCAGCTCTACGGTCAGCCTGCCTTAGAGCTAGACGTAGGATGCAAAGAGCTCGCACCGAGGATGCAAGAGAGAACCGCCGTGAAGTGTTTCGAGCTGCGAAACTGGCCCTTAACAAGGCTATTAAAAGCAGCAAGAGAGCGTGTTTCGACAACCTGTGTGAGAGTGCCAACGCGAATCCGTGGGGTGACGCCTACCGGATTGTGATGGCCAAGACCAAAGGGGGCTCCTCATCCCCAGAACGGTCTCCGGACCGGTTGGCAACGATTATCGAAGTACTCTTCCCGTCTCGAGCCACAAGCCCCTGGCCACCTGCACTACGAGACAGTGCAGGCACGGCCGAAATGGTGGCTCCAGTGACGAATGAAGAACTACTCGCAGTGGCTAAATCCCTAGCAATGAACAAAGCTCCAGGGCTCGGATGGAGTTCCAAACAACGCTCTCAAGGCAGCGATCATAGCGAACCCGAACATGTTCAGGCTAGCTATGCAGAGATGCCTTGACGAGTGCCGTTTCCCCGATAGATGGAAAACGCAGAAATTGGTGCTGTTGCCGAAGCCCGGGAAGCCGCCAGGCGACCCATCGGCGTACAGACCAATCTGTCTGATCGCCACGACTGGCAAACTGCTTGAGAGGATAATCCTCAACAGGCTAACCCCGTACGCGGAAGGTATGGACGGTCTGTCAAGCAACCAGTTTGGCTTTCGGAAGGGTAAGTCCACAGTGGACGCTCTCAACTCAGTGATAAATACTGCCGAGATAGCGATCCAACGAAAAAGGCGAGGTATTCGATACTGTGCGTTAGTGACACTCGATGTGAAGAACGCATTCAACAGCGCAAGCTGGGATGCCATCGCGCTCTCGTTACACCGGCTTAGCCTACCGGTGGGTCTGTACCGGATCTTGGAAAGTTACTTCCAGAACCGCGTACTGCTATACGAGACCGATGCCGGTCAGAAAAGGGTTCCGATTACCGCCGGAGTCCCGCAGGGCTCGATCCTAGGCCCGGTGGTATGGAACCTCATGTATGACGGGGTTCTGAGACTGAAGTTCCCTCCTGGAGTCAAGATCGTCGGCTTTGCTGACGACGTAACCTTGGAGGTCTACGGGGAGTCAATTCCTGAGGTAGAACTAACCTATCATGCTGTTCAAATTAATCGCATCGAACGAATTCAGCGTCACTTTGTTCGTTACGCTCTGCGGTTACTACCTTGGACTGATCCTATTCGTCTACCGCCCTATGAACATCGATGCAATCTTCTACGTTTGCCAACTCTTGCAAGTCGGAGGATAATGCTGCAACGGCTCTTCGTGTTCGATCTTCTGGAAAACAATATAGATAGCCCGGAGTTGCTGAGCCAGCTCCGATTCAACGTACCACCTAGACCCACCAGACGAACTGATTTCTTTCGGTTACCGATGTATCGTACTCTTTTTTCACAAAACAATCCGTTCAATGTATGCTGTCGTAATTTTAATGATGTAGCTGACAAGTATGATTTTAACATTACTAAGACTACCTTTAAACATAGAATTATTATTAATTAAGGAACTGTCTGTACGAGAAAATCGAAGACCAGTATAAATAAATAAATAAAATAAATAAATAACCGCAGAACACGCGATCAGCACGGTGGAGGAATGGATGAGCGCGAGAGGCCTGGAGCTCGCTCATCATAAGACGGAGGTAGTTATCGTCAACAACCGCAAGTCGGCACAACATGTAGTTATCCATGTGGGAGATGTCGCGATCACTTCACAGCGAAGTCTGAAGTCTCTCGGAGTCATTATAGACGACAAGCTGACCTTCGGCAGCCATGTCGACTATACATGCAAGAGAGCGTCGACTGCTGTTGCGGCTCTATCGAGAATGATGTCCAACAGCTCAAAGGTGTGCGCCAGTAGACGTAGGTTACTGGCAGGCCTTGCCGTATCTATCCTCAGGTACGGCGGCCCGTCATGGTCAAGAGCACTGAGGGTAACCAGTTACCTACAGAAACTGGAGAGCACCTACCGCGTGATGTGCCTCAGAGTGATATCTGCCTACCGCACGGTATCACATGATGCATCCTGCGTGATAGCGAGCATGATGCCAGTCGGGCTGGTCATTCGGGAAGATGAGGAGTGCTTTGAGCTACGTGGAAATATGGGAAGCCCGCGAGCGCACCAGGGTGACCTCGGTCGCCAGATGGCAGCGTGAGGGGGACAATTCCTCGAAAGGTAGGTGGACCCACCGGCTGATACCTAGCATATCGAGCTAAGTGGGAAGACCCCATGGGGAAGTTCACTTCCACCTGACACAATTCCTGTCAGGCCATGGCTGTTTCCGACAGTACCTCCACAGGTTCGGGCACGCGGAGGTCCCAGTCTGCCCGGACTACCCAGGTGTAGACGAAACTGCCCAACACATACTGTTCGTATGTCATCGGTTCGACGTCGAAAGAAGAGCAATGCTTGACGTCTGTGGCTGGGACACAACCCCTGATACCCTTATTCAGCGGATGTGTCAATCGGTGGAGAAGTGGAACGCAGTCTCGGCTGCTACTATTCCGATTGCCAGTAGGCTACAGGTAATCTGGCGAACCGAGCAACAGACGACGGGCACGGCTAACTAGTGATTGGTTAGCTGGAGCGAAAAAGTCCAAGCGCAAAAAAGGGAGTGAATGGTCTGTTCATGCCGAGGCAGGTTTGGCGCAGCGACTGGCAACCGCGTAAGGGGTAAACCCAGCCACCCCGAAGCAAGACAGAAGAGTGAGTGTATAGGCGTATAAGTGGACTGCCTCATGCCAAGACAGGAGGGTCGTAGCGTAGTATGTTGGGACTTAGCTATCGATACCTCATGGCGTGGCAGAGGAGTGAAAGGGTGAGCATCCAAGTCAGTCTCACACGGCATGTTAAGGGTGAGCACAAAAGTCAGCCTCACATGGTATGGTAGAGGCTAGCACAAAAGTCAGCCTAGCAAGAATGAAAAAGGTGAGCACACAAGTCAGCCTCGCATGGTATGTCAGAAGTGGGGCCTAAGAAAAATGTCCCACATGGGATGCCAGGGGGAGTGACAAAGGTACAATAGAGTGGCACGATTGAGAGTGAATCAGGTGATAGGGTGAGCACCCAAGTCAGCCTCACACGGTATGGGTGGGGCGAGCACAAAAGTAAGCCTAGCAAGGAATGAGTAAGGTGAGCACACAAGTCAGCCTCGCAAAGAACGAAAAAGGTGAGCACAAAAGTCAGCCTCATGTGGGAGTGTTCGAGAGTGAATCAAAGTGCGATTGAGAGAGCACCCAAGTAAGCCTCATACAGGACGTATGAACGCGTGAGTGAGAGTGAATGAGTACATTTAGTACAGCCATCCCCCCAGAAGTAATACCGAGAGGTAGTTCCTGGGAGGAATGATGGCGGAGCCCAATGGAGTTTAGTCGGTATTAATGGCTGGTCACCATTCGAGCCCGACACGCCCCCAGTGCACCCCGTGTGGTAGATTGGACCCTACCAATAGCACGTGTACTGGGCTAGGACGTAAAGGTCTTCTCCATTGTAAAAAAAACGCATACATACACATACATACACACAGATATTTTGCGATCTCGGCGAACTGAGTCGAATCTTATATGACACTCGGCCCTCGGTTAGAAAGTCGGTTTTTGGAGCAATTGCATAACCTTTCTATATGAGAAAGGCAAAGGAATAACATTTAATTAGCTTAATCAGCAAGAGTTCAATGTTATCTTCATGTGATTATATTTTGAAATGTTGGTGGAATGGGTTTGAAAGTGGAGGGAATGGGGGGTTAGTAGAGTGGGAGTGGAGGATGCGTCAGAAATCCTTCATCTTATTTCGGTATACGGGGTGGATGAAGGAAATGCGGGCGTGAGGGTGGTCCAAGGGGAGGGGAGTGATGAAGGAGGGAGGTGTAAGGGCAAGGCGGGGGGGAGGGGCGACGACGCAATGCTCAACTGCATACTTTGCCTTCCATTTGAGACTTGGTTTGAGAAAATCGGTTCAGTCATCACCGAAGAACCGATGTGACTTTAATTGTGGAATATGCCCGGAATTCCGGAATCGTCTATAGAGGACAATATATTCAAAGAATGCTTGATTGGCAATCAGTGATCTAGATCTGCGATTAGAAGTAATTTGGTGACCATTTCAATAGTTTTTAGCCTCTGAGGTATTACGATTGTACCGATTTATATGGGAAATTCCAGTGTATCCTTACTAACACCCCTGTAACTCCGGAAGCAAGAGTCAGAACCGAATGAAATTCAGCAGCAGTCAATGGCATTACTGTATCTTTCATTTGAAATCAAGTTTGTGAAAATCGGTAGAGAATTCGTTGGGGAATGGGTGTGATATTAGCTTAGGAACTTGGCAGGTTCCCCGGGGGCGTCATGAACCGTCATAGGTGGCCAATGTGGTCAAAGCTGCTTTGGTTGATCATTAGTGATCCAGACCCGCAAACTAGAGTAATGTTACATCAATTTTAATATGTCTTACATCATTTGAACATCATGGTGGTACCAGTTTATATGGAAATTTGCTGTGTGACCGCACTCTTCAACCCGTAACTCCGGAACCGGAAATCGGATCAACTAAAAATTCAATAACAGCTTATGGGAGCGTTATACCTTTCAGATGAAACTAAGTTTGCGAAAATCGGTTCAGCCATCTCTGAGAAAATTGTGTGAGTTTAAATGACACACACACATACATACACACAGACATTTGCCGATCTCGACGAACTGAATCGAATGGTGTATGACACTCGGCCCTCCGGGCCTCGATTTAAAAGTCGATTTTTACAGTGATTGCATAGCCTTTCTTTATATGAGAAAGGCAAAACGTTATTGAAGATAACAGCATTTATTAACAAAAATTGTGAATGTGTAAATACACAAGTCAAACGTATTTTCACATCGAATCCTCGGAACTCAGAATGACAATATTCTTTCAAACTTCCTGTCAAATTGTTCGACGATTAACCGTTATGTGTCCGACGCGGGATCCGGGTACCTTTTTAGGTTTCAATTAATGAAATCCCCATGTTTTAACCATAGCTTGAAATCGAAATTTTGTGTCATCTTAGAACTTCACTAAATGAAGCTTTTGGGTCAATAATATTGTTGCGGGGAGTGAGGACGGGCTCCTGAATTTTTTACTACGTAACAGGCCGACTTGGGTACCCGGGTACCCACAAAACTGAAATACCAATAACTGAGGTAATTTCCAACCGATTTTGATACTTTTAGGTGTTTTGGATTCAGGAACTCATCCACTTTTAGATTTGGTAAAAAATGAATCGTGTTACTTCAATCGATTCCCGGGAATCCGGAAGCATGTTCCAGTGCTGAGATACTATATGAAAAATTCAATGGAAAACTGGCAATATGGGTATCAAAATTCTTGGATTTGCATCAGTAGGCTGTATCTCGTGGTTTTGGAACCATGTGGTGATTTGATCCCGGAACGGACATTCCGGAGCAGGTTCCCCTGAGGCCGTGAGTGGCCATTCCATTCCAATTCCATTTTTTAAATTGCCATAGGGTCCAACATCCACAAAGTAGCATCATCAATCTTGGATGGTTGAAAGGGGACGGTACGATAATAATCGTAACTGACCAGTTCAGCGAGATGCGTTTGGATTACTTTTGCGAGCTTCAATGCATTGTGGGTACCCGAGTACCCTCGTCGGCCTGTTATGTGGTAAAAAAAAAATTCAGGGGCCTTACTATATCAACAATATTATTAACCCAAAAGCTTGACTTAGTAAAGTTCTAAGACGTCACAAAGTTTCAATTTCCGGCTATGGGTAAAACATTGGAATTTAATTAATTGCCACGTGTAGCACCTGGTGGTGTATTGTATTGTATTGGTGTGGTGTATTTAAATTATAAAAATATGGTACAATGTCATCTTTAGCCTGCACAGTGTTTGATGTGAGACGACATATTTCCCCTCAGAGCGAACGACTTTTCTCGCCTGATTCTGAAGAGTTACTTCGGGTTACATACGATTACCCAAGTTACTCACCTCACCCAAGTTGAATCTCAGAATTGGATGAGGAAAGTCACGTAGTGTGACGTGAGATTTGTCGTTTAACACGCCGCGCAAGAGGGAGGTGTCTGTCTCACAGGTGTGCATGAATAAAAAATCCTTTTAAGCATGCCAGGCCTACAATCGCTGAAATGAGGCTCAAAATGGGTAACCCCTGTTCATGGTAGGGGAGTCCTCATTGAACAATGCCGAATAGATACTACTTGCATAGAATATGAGAGTGGCGCTATGGGCGAAGCTAGTGTGATGCGGTTTGTCCAGTCCAAGGTCCAAAGCGGCGCAAAACCACTGTAGTTCCGTTGCACCAAGTGGCTGCCAACTCTCCGTCGGAAGCGCAACCATATCCGTCATCGACTTATTTGCTCGATATACTCAAATATAGTGGTTAGGTTTAGATAGCACACAAAAGCACTTTCTGGGGCATAATACAGCATAAGTTAGGTGGAACATCTTTTTTTGTTAGTTCCCCTTGGTGTGGAGCTTCCCCTTGTTTGTCGTCATTAGTGTTTCCTAAAATAAGTAAAAAAAAGGCTGCGATTCGGAACAATTACCAGTATTACAGTTTCCAAAATGCCATGTATTTTACCGGTTCACAAAGAAATCCAGATTGAAAATGAGTGTTGTCAAAATCTTTATTTGTAAACCAGCCAGGTTACAGGTTCGGTAAAAATGGATAGTTCCTGTCCTTGCTGGGTAGTTTATCATGTATTATACATGAATAATTTCGTCTAAGCATCGTGCCTTGACTACATGGCGGGATTATGTTCAAGCTTAAGAAATTAAGCTTAATTTTTAAATTCACCGCACAAATAATGAAAAATACATTTTTACTGCAAAATGCTAATGTTGCGCCAAAAATGAAAACAAACAGTTTGCTTGGATTAGATATCGTTGCCAGTTTTAATTATTTTTAACAATTGTGAACTGTCAAGAGGAAACGGATGCATTGGGTAGTAAAATTGGCCTGCTTGGTGAGCCAAAAACTGAAGATGCATTTGTATGCGACCTTGGCGTATTTAATTTGTATTTGCTGCTAGTATGTTTACCGTTTCAATTAATAGTCGATTGATCTGCTTTGGACCTAGGAGACAAAAAGGAGATTAGGAAGAGACAGAAGCGGATTCAATGCGAAATTTGCCAATATGACGTTGACCCCAAGGCGATGGTAGGATGATTTTCCATAGTGTAACCCGAGACAGTTGTAGCCGGAGCCTAAATCAATATTTAGCGGATGGCTTCAGCGCCACTCCCGAAGGAGACCATTCGCCTTGTTCGGTTTGCCCAGCTATTGAGACCCCTCCTACGGGCGGGTACTATTTGTTTCTGAGTACTGGCTCCAGAATGGTCCAACTGGACTCAGGTACCTTGATTACCAGTCTGAAAACATTCGCTAGAAATCAACAACAGTATACAAAGAAGGCCTCAGACCGGTATAATTAATTAGCTCTAACGCTTTTTATCATCACGGGCAAAGATCTACTCAAACACAAGGTCCCCAATCGTGGCCGATTTAGGAAGGGTTGAGTCGAAGGAAAAAGGAGTCAACTCTGCTCGCTAAAAACGGAAACGACCGAAAATCGTGAAACTGCCTACACCAGAAAATACCAAAAAAAGTTTACTGCAAAAAAAACTGTTTAATCACTTCAACTCATAATTCGCTTACAAAAAAAAAAATATTTATTTCACATTTCGGGTCTCGAACCCAGGCCTTCCAACTTGCTAACTAATTTCCTCGCAGCGCGCTAACCAACATGGTCACTGCCTATCCTGTCTCTCTCCCTTCCCAAAGCATTTCAAAAATCTAACTACCTAACGTGGTGTTCATCCGAAAATGAGTGACTCAACTTACGGTGCGTGCATATACAGTCGGCGTGTTTGCGTGTAATACAGCGATTTCATCGCTGACCTAGGATTTTCACGAGGTGGGAAAAATAAAACCGCCGAACAAAAAAACTGATAATCGGGTTTCGAACCCGGGCCTTTTGAGCTTGTCACGAAAACACTGTCACTTAGCTCACTGAACCGGCATTTGCGGTTTTAAACAAAATTGATCATGCGCATGTCAAAAAAAGGAAATGAGTACTCACACTACCATGGTTTTACGTGGGTCGCTCGAAGATCCAGTCCGCTGGAGATGCTGATCCGGTTGCCACAAACGATTTGCCCGGTCGTTTGCTGGCAGAGTCTGACCTGATGGAGGTCACTGCATTACATGTTTCCCACGTGGGTTGATCGATAGTCGGTGCCCAGCAACTGGACGTATGCTGGCAACGACGCTGCTCCCTAGCTAGCGCGAATTTGACGGTCGTCGCTCTTCCGGATGGTTCACCGGGAACTTTGTAGCTAGATGGCGGGGTCAGAAGCGGTTGATGACGG
The DNA here is from genome assembly GCF_030247195.1 of Topomyia yanbarensis. Classification (NCBI taxonomy): domain Eukaryota; kingdom Metazoa; phylum Arthropoda; class Insecta; order Diptera; family Culicidae; genus Topomyia; species Topomyia yanbarensis. The sequence continues at coordinate 118,755,904 of NC_080670.1, forward strand.
ATGATGATCGGTGTGACGGGATGCTGCAGCTTCAAACCTGCACGAAAAACACGCATCCAACGACAAGTTGGAATTAGGGCACGCACTGCACTGGCCACCATTTGCACCTTACCTTAATTCGGGAATACCGACTCTAAACCACTGCTTCGATATGCGGGAAGCCACTTAACTTGTACGAGTTAGAACTGGGAAGGGAAAACTAATTACTGGCAAAACTGATATAGAGAATCTCACGATTTTTATCTTTTACCTATAAAACCACACCGAGGCGCGAGAAAAAAACTAAACCACTCCTGCCTCTTCCACGATCCAGAACAAAGTGAAAAATCAGATCTTTGGAGTCCTCAGTTTAAAGCATGAGTCATATCTTCGTGACCGGAACTACGCAATCGTTCACGAAATTACGCAAGTTTCCCCGAAGCCTTTTTTTGTATACGGCTTCAATTTCTTTTGAATATCCCCAGACCTCGATCCCCTACCACCAAATCCCGGGTGCTGCCGACTGGCTTTCAAAACCCAGAGACAAATAGTTTCCCCTCCACTATAGCTTATTCTGCGGTTAAAGGTCGCAGAAAGGGTTATCTCAAAAGCGGGGCGACGCCTGCGTCGCGACCACCCGCCAAAAGTATCTCGGCTCCAACCACGGCTGGATCCGGTGGGTGCTCAACCACTCATCTGACAGTTCATTCGAAGGAACTCCAACCAACCACTCACTCTCATTCACATTTCGGGAGAAATTACAGAAGCTTTTACCCATGCTGAGCGGACCAGTTATTCGAGGGGCCGCTCGATATTATTTACATTCATATCGTAGTACTACATCATTCCCCACTTTGTTTTCGAAAATTTGATTGGTTAAAAACCAATCAAATTTTCGAAGGACATTTGACCTGCGTTAAGCCAAAGCGAACTGAGCGCCATAATTTTTTCCTGGTATTTTAAATGAAAAAATTAATTTTTCGTTTATTTACCATTATCATAGAAAGTTTAAGGGTACTTATTTGCTATCGTTTACTATTTGATTTCTCAGAAATAAATTGATGTAGGTGTTTATAGTGCTACATTAGCTGCCATAGCGATTTTTCGGAAGGTACCTCCAAATGGCGCTTGGTCCTCTTTGGCTTACCACAGGCCATTTGTATTTGTAATTGAGAAAATCGTGACTGCTGGGGTCATATGTGGTCATCGTCAAAAAAATTGACTCATCATCTATTTGCAGACATTATCTGTTACTGACCATCATCGTTTTTCAACTCCGGTCTCCAGCAGCAATCAACTAAATTTAACCAAAAAACACAATATCCATGCTAATACTGAACAACTGAAAAACTTTGCTTGATCTTTCCGATAAACTTTGGCTAATGGTAATTGGCAATCACATTCACTCATAATATTCGACTTTAATTGGAATATTCCAAAGTACAGTTAAACTAAAAATTAAGAGACACGAATTCCTTTACCTCAGTATAAAAACTAAGAAGTGAAATACGCTCTTCGTAAAACCTTCACCTTTGTGAAAAATACTAGTATGTTTTGCTGATATCCAAACCTCGGAGTAACATCCAAGCAAAACGGATTCAACATCACATCCTTTAAATGGGGGTCTGTTTCCGGTTATTGTGAACTACTCTGGAGTTCTCCAGAAAAAAATGTTCACGATAATCCAAAAACGCAAATCGAACGAAGCGAGAATTTCTGACCGTCAAAATTGTTTGACCACGAAAAACTCACAACATAAATTATCAAGAAAAAATACCATACAGTCACCCCTCGATCACGCATGTTGAACTCTCATTCATCCCGTTCACGCGTCACTCATTCTCTTGCCAATACCAATGAACCTGTTCTACCAAATGTCAACAAACCGTAACTCTAACTCGTCGCGTACGGTAGTGAAAAGTGTTCGCGAAACTTATTTGCAGTTTTTCCGGTGAAAGGGTGGTGCTACACCAAAAATCCGTCGGAAACTGGACCTTCTACCATCAGGAGAGTACTTTACGCATAGTGTCGTATCGATGTAAGTTTTGAAAAGAACCGTTTTTTCTTATTTCTCTTCGCAGGTGTAGCTGCTTTCAGATGTCGAACCTCAACCTACATCAAGAGCTTGCTGGAGAAGGAAGGACGAAGGGAAAGGGAGAACGATGGATGGAATGGATGAAGCACGGATGGATGGAATGGATGAAGGGCGGAAAGGAATCTACGAACTTTGGTTTGAAACGGACTACACAGGAAAAAAAGGTAAGAAATCGTTTAAATTATCAAAAGATATTGAAAGTGAAGAAAATAACTAATTCAATTTATAATATTTTAGGAATCCAAGGAGATAATTTGGAAGAAAAACAAAACGAAGGAAATAATATACAATTTAGGAACAAAATTATAGAAGATTTCGAAAAATTTTACGTTGAGTAATAAGCAAAAAAAAGAAAACCGTAAGTTTCTGAAATTATCGATTAATATTAATTTAAGAACTAACACTAGAGAATAAGAGATAGGACTAATCGTAGGAATTGCATACTAATCTAACTAACACAACTATGTACAATAATATTTACAACACGATTCTTGTCGTGCTTGGCCAAACGTGGAAGAATCCACTTTGTAGTCACTTCCATACCATTTACATAGCTGTTTTGGTGGAGTTGCGTCCACTACACAAAGGCTATGTTGGCGGCTACCGCTTCTTCATTTGTATTCTCTTAAAGCCCACTGAGAGTTGCATCAGAGGCTTGCTCCTCTTTTCTTCGCTTGATCACGGCCGTTTGTCGAAATCATCGCAAGGGCTCGCTTTATGATTCATAGCATATAGCATATTACTTTGTACAGGTCATTGCCCCTGCTCATTCTAAGGCGTCGTGAACCGCAATACTGGTTTAACGAGTCAGCACAAACTTCTAGAGATTTCTCAGCGCAGTTATCTTTCGGAGAAACAAACAAAGCTGCTAATAGCTGCCAGTAAAAAAATTTCCCCGTAGGTGTTTCTTCTCATCGTAATCTGTGGTTACTCCGAAGAGCTACATAGCTTGACTTATTCCCACTTATCTGCTTAGATGAGAAGAACTGAAATATTTAACGGTGAACGATAGTTTTGACTATTTTTGACATCGGACTTGAACAACGTCCTTAGAAGTCTCTGTTTACCAGCAAGATCAAGTTCAAGGTTAGTTGCTTCCAACTGACCTATGATCATAAGTTCATAATCAACTTCTTCAGAGTTTAACTGTTCAGAATGTGGAAATCTATCCATTTTGTACGTGGATATGAAGTAGTATTTATTTATATAATTTGAAATGTAATGAGTATATAGTAATGAATGGATAAAATAAATGTAAAAATATGGTAAAGAAGAGTAATAAACTTATTCTACAGAATATGTATGTATTTACAACTTAAACTAAATTAACCATTGAGAAAATCCAAACTAATCTAAGTGAAAAATTCTGAAGAAAATTGTACTTTCCAACAAAAAAAACGTGCCAAATCTTGTTGGGCGCCAATTGTAACCCGAGACAGTTGGAGCCGGAGCCTAAATCAATATTTAGCGGATGGCTTCAGCGCCACTCCCGAAGGAGACCATTCGCCTTGTTCGGTTTGCCCAGCTATTGAGACCCCTCCTACGGGCGGGTACTATTTGTTTCTGAGTACTGGCTCCAGAATGGTCCAACTGGACTCAGGTACCTTGATTACCAGTCTGAAAACATTCGCTAGAAATCAACAACAGTATACAAAGAAGGCCTCAGACCGGTATAATTAATTAGCTCTAACGCTTTTTATCATCACGGGCAAAGATCTACTCAAACACAAGGTCCCCAATCGTGGCCGATTTAGGAAAGGTTGAGTCGAAGGAAAAAGGAGTCAACTCTGCTCGCTAAAAACGGAAACGACCGAAAATCGTGAAACTGCCTACACCAGAAAATACCAAAAAAAAGTTTACTGCAAAAAAAAACTGTTTAATCACTTCAACTCATAATTCGCTTACAAAAAAAAATATTTATTTCACATTTCGGGTCTCGAACCCAGGCCTTCCAACTTGCTAACTAATTTCCTCGCAGCGCGCTAACCAACATGGTCACTGCCTATCCTGTCTCTCTCCCTTCCCAAAGCATATCAAAAATCTAACTACCTAACGTGGTGTTCATCCGAAAATGAGTGGCTCAACTTACGGTGCGTGCATATACAGTCGGCGTGTTTGCGTGTAATACAGCGATTTCATCGCTGACCTAGGATTTTCACGAGGTGGGAAAAATAAAACCGCCGAACAAAAAAACTGATAATCGGGTTTCGAACCCGGGCCTTTTGAGCTTGTCACGAAAACACTGTCACTTAGCTCACTGAACCGGCATTTGCGGTTTTAAACAAAATTGATCACGCGCATGTCAAAAAAAGGAAATGAGTACTCACACTACCATGGTTTTACGTGGGTCGCTCGAAGATCCAGTCCGCTGGAGATGCTGATCCGGTTGCCACAAACGATTTGCCCGGTCGTTTGCTGGCAGAGTCTGACCTGATGGAGGTCACTGCATTACATGTTTCCCACGTGGGTTGATCGATAGTCGGTGCCCAGCAACTGGACGTATGCTGGCAACGACGCTGCTCCCTAGCTAGCGCGAATTTGACGGTCGTCGCTCTTCCGGATGGTTCACCGGGAACTTTGTAGCTAGATGGCGGGGTCAGAAGCGGTTGATGACGGATGATGATCGGTGTGACGGGATGCTGCAGCTTCAAACCTGCACGAAAAACACGCATCCAACGACAAGTTGGAATTAGGGCACGCACTGCACTGGCCACCATTTGCACCTTACCTTAATTCGGGAATACCGACTCTAAACCACTGCTTCGATATGCGGGAAGCCACTTAACTTGTACGAGTTAGAACTGGGAAGGGAAAACTAATTACTGGCAAAACTGATATAGAGAATCTCACGATTTTTATCTTTTACCTATAAAACCACACCGAGGCGCGAGAAAAAAACTAAACCACTCCTGCCTCTTCCACGATCCAGAACAAAGTGAAAAATCAGATCTTTGGAGTCCTCAGTTTAAAGCATGAGTCATATCTTCGTGACCGGAACTACGCAATCGTTCACGAAATTACGCAAGTTTCCCCGAAGCCTTTTTTTGTATACGGCTTCAATTTCTTTTGAATATCCCCAGACCTCGATCCCCTACCACCAAATCCCGGGTGCTGCCGACTGGCTTTCAAAACCCAGAGACAAATAGTTTCCCCTCCACTATAGCTTATTCTGCGGTTAAAGGTCGCAGAAAGGGTTATCTCAAAAGCGGGGCGACGCCTGCGTCGCGACCACCCGCCAAAAGTATCTCGGCTCCAACCACGGCTGGATCCGGTGGGTGCTCAACCACTCATCTGACAGTTCATTCGAAGGAACTCCAACCAACCACTCACTCTCATTCACATTTCGGGAGAAATTACAGAAGCTTTTACCCATGCTGAGCGGACCAGTTATTCGAGGGGCCGCTCGATATTATTTACATTCATATCGTAGTACTACATCATTCCCCACTTTGTTTTCGAAAATTTGATTGGTTAAAAACCAATCAAATTTTCGAAGGACATTTGACCTGCGTTAAGCCAAAGCGAACTGAGCGCCATAATTTTTTCCTGGTATTTTCAATGAAAAAATTAATTTTTCGTTTATTTACCATTATCATAGAAAGTTTAAGGGTACTTATTTGCTATCGTTTACTATTTGATTTCTCAGAAATAAATTGATGTAGGTGTTTATAGTGCTACATTAGCTGCCATAGCGATTTTTCGGAAGGTACCTCCAAATGGCGCTTGGTCCTCTTTGGCTTAACACAGGCCATTTGTATTTGTAATTGAGAAAATCGTGACTGCTGGGGTCATATGTGGTCATCGTCAAAAAAATTGACTCATCATCTATTTGCAGACATTATCTGTTACTGACCATCATCGTTTTTCAACTCCGGTCTCCAGCAGCAATCAACTAAATTTAACCAAAAAACACAATATCCATGCTAATACTGAACAACTGAAAAACTTTGCTTGATCTTTCCGATAAACTTTGGCTAATGGTAATTGGCAATCACATTCACTCATAATATTCGACTTTAATTGGAATATTCCAAAGTACAGTTAAACTAAAAATTAAGAGACACGAATTCCTTTACCTCAGTATAAAAACTAAGAAGTGAAATACGCTCTTCGTAAAACCTTCACCTTTGTGAAAAATACTAGTATGTTTTGCTGATATCCAAACCTCGGAGTAACATCCAAGCAAAACGGATTCAACATCACATCCTTTAAATGGGGGTCTGTTTCCGGTTATTGTGAACTACTCTGGAGTTCTCCAGAAAAAAATGTTCACGATAATCCAAAAACGCAAATCGAACGAAGCGAGAATTTCTGACCGTCAAAATTGTTTGACCACGAAAAACTCACAACATAAATTATCAAGAAAAAATACCATACAGTCACCCCTCGATCACGCATGTTGAACTCTCATTCATCCCGTTCACGCGTCACTCATTCTCTTGCCAATACCAATGAACCTGTTCTACCAAATGTCAACAAACCGTAACTCTAACTCGTCGCGTACGGTAGTGAAAAGTGTTCGCGAAACTTATTTGCAGTTTTTCCGGTGAAAGGGTGGTGCTACACCAAAAATCCGTCGGAAACTGGACCTTCTACCATCAGGAGAGTACTTTACGCATAGTGTCGTATCGATGTAAGTTTTGAAAAGAACCGTTTTTTCTTATTTCTCTTCGCAGGTGTAGCTGCTTTCAGATGTCGAACCTCAACCTACATCAAGAGCTTGCTGGAGAAGGAAGGACGAAGGGAAAGGGAGAACGATGGATGGAATGGATGAAGCACGGATGGATGGAATGGATGAAGGGCGGAAAGGAATCTACGAACTTTGGTTTGAAACGGACTACACAGGCAAAAAAGGTAAGAAATCGTTTAAATTATCAAAAGATATTGAAAGTGAAGAAAATAACTAATTCAATTTATAATATTTTAGGAATCCAAGGAGATAATTTGGAAGAAAAACAAAACGAAGGAAATAATATACAATTTAGGAACAAAATTATAGAAGATTTCGAAAAATTTTACGTTGAGTAATAAGCAAAAAAAAGAAAACCGTAAGTTTCTGAAATTATCGATTAATATTAATTTAAGAACTAACACTAGAGAATAAGAGATAGGACTAATCGTAGGAATTGCATACTAATCTAACTAACACAACTATGTACAATAATATTTACAACACGATTCTTGTCGTGCTTGGCCAAACGTGGAAGAATCCACTTTGTAGTCACTTCCATACCATTTACATAGCTGTTTTGGTGGAGTTGCGTCCACTACACAAAGGCTATGTTGGCGGCTACCGCTTCTTCATTTGTATTCTCTTAAAGCCCACTGAGAGTTGCATCAGAGGCTTGCTCCTCTTTTCTTCGCTTGATCACGGCCGTTTGTCGAAATCATCGCAAGGGCTCGCTTTATGATTCATAGCATATAGCATATTACTTTGTACAGGTCATTGCCCCTGCTCATTCTAAGGCGTCGTGAACCGCAATACTGGTTTAACGAGTCAGCACAAACTTCTAGAGATTTCTCAGCGCAGTTATCTTTCGGAGAAACAAACAAAGCTGCTAATAGCTGCCAGTAAAAAAATTTCCCCGTAGGTGTTTCTTCTCATCGTAATCTGTGGTTACTCCGAAGAGCTACATAGCTTGACTTATTCCCACTTATCTGCTTAGATGAGAAGAACTGAAATATTTAACGGTGAACGATAGTTTTGACTATTTTTGACATCGGACTTGAACAACGTCCTTAGAAGTCTCTGTTTACCAGCAAGATCAAGTTCAAGGTTAGTTGCTTCCAACTGACCTATGATCATAAGTTCATAATCAACTTCTTCAGAGTTTAAATGTTCAGAATGTGGAAATCTATCCATTTTGTACGTGGATATGAAGTAGTATTTATTTATATAATTTGAAATGTAATGGGTATATAGTAATGAATGGATAAAATAAATGTAAAAATATGGTAAAGAAGAGTAATAAACTTATTCTACAGAATATGTATGTATTTACAACTTAAACTAAATTAACCATTGAGAAAATCCAAACTAATCTAAGTGAAAAATTCTGAAGAAAATTGTACTTTCCAACAAAAAAAACGTGCCAAATCTTGTTGGGCGCCAATTGTAACCCGAGACAGTTGGAGCCGGAGCCTAAATCAATATTTAGCGGATGGCTTCAGCGCCACTCCCGAAGGAGACCATTCGCCTTGTTCGGTTTGCCCAGCTATTGAGACCCCTCCTACGGGCGGGTACTATTTGTTTCTGAGTACTGGCTCCAGAATGGTCCAACTGGACTCAGGTACCTTGATTACCAGTCTGAAAACATTCGCTAGAAATCAACAACAGTATACAAAGAAGGCCTCAGACCGGTATAATTAATTAGCTCTAACGCTTTTTATCATCACGGGCAAAGATCTACTCAAACACAAGGTCCCCAATCGTGGCCGATTTAGGAAAGGTTGAGTCGAAGGAAAAAGGAGTCAACTCTGCTCGCTAAAAACGGAAACGACCGAAAATCGTGAAACTGCCTACACCAGAAAATACAAAAAAAAAGTTTACTGCAAAAAAAAACTGTTTAATCACTTCAACTCATAATTCGCTTACAAAAAAAAATATTTATTTCACATTTCGGGTCTCGAACCCAGGCCTTCCAACTTGCTAACTAATTTCCTCGCAGCGCGCTAACCAACATGGTCACTGCCTATCCTGTCTCTCTCCCTTCCCAAAGCATATCAAAAATCTAACTACCTAACGTGGTGTTCATCCGAAAATGAGTGGCTCAACTTACGGTGCGTGCATATACAGTCGGCGTGTTTGCGTGTAATACAGCGATTTCATCGCTGACCTAGGATTTTCACGAGGTGGGAAAAATAAAACCGCCGAACAAAAAAACTGATAATCGGGTTTCGAACCCGGGCCTTTTGAGCTTGTCACGAAAACACTGTCACTTAGCTCACTGAACCGGCATTTGCGGTTTTAAACAAAATTGATCACGCGCATGTCAAAAAAAGGAAATGAGTACTCACACTACCATGGTTTTACGTGGGTCGCTCGAAGATCCAGTCCGCTGGAGATGCTGATCCGGTTGCCACAAACGATTTGCCCGGTCGTTTGCTGGCAGAGTCTGACCTGATGGAGGTCACTGCATTACATGTTTCCCACGTGGGTTGATCGATAGTCGGTGCCCAGCAACTGGACGTATGCTGGCAACGACGCTGCTCCCTAGCTAGCGCGAATTTGACGGTCGTCGCTCTTCCGGATGGTTCACCGGGAACTTTGTAGCTAGATGGCGGGGTCAGAAGCGGTTGATGACGGATGATGATCGGTGTGACGGGATGCTGCAGCTTCAAACCTGCACGAAAAACACGCATCCAACGACAAGTTGGAATTAGGGCACGCACTGCACTGGCCACCATTTGCACCTTACCTTAATTCGGGAATACCGACTCTAAACCACTGCTTCGATATGCGGGAAGCCACTTAACTTGTACGAGTTAGAACTGGGAAGGGAAAACTAATTACTGGCAAAACTGATATAGAGAATCTCACGATTTTTATCTTTTACCTATAAAACCACACCGAGGCGCGAGAAAAAAACTAAACCACTCCTGCCTCTTCCACGATCCAGAACAAAGTGAAAAATCAGATCTTTGGAGTCCTCAGTTTAAAGCATGAGTCATATCTTCGTGACCGGAACTACGCAATCGTTCACGAAATTACGCAAGTTTCCCCGAAGCCTTTTTTTGTATACGGCTTCAATTTCTTTTGAATATCCCCAGACCTCGATCCCCTACCACCAAATCCCGGGTGCTGCCGACTGGCTTTCAAAACCCAGAGACAAATAGTTTCCCCTCCACTATAGCTTATTCTGCGGTTAAAGGTCGCAGAAAGGGTTATCTCAAAAGCGGGGCGACGCCTGCGTCGCGACCACCCGCCAAAAGTATCTCGGCTCCAACCACGGCTGGATCCGGTGGGTGCTCAACCACTCATCTGACAGTTCATTCGAAGGAACTCCAACCAACCACTCACTCTCATTCACATTTCGGGAGAAATTACAGAAGCTTTTACCCATGCTGAGCGGACCAGTTATTCGAGGGGCCGCTCGATATTATTTACATTCATATCGTAGTACTACATCATTCCCCACTTTGTTTTCGAAAATTTGATTGGTTAAAAACCAATCAAATTTTCGAAGGACATTTGACCTGCGTTAAGCCAAAGCGAACTGAGCGCCATAATTTTTTCCTGGTATTTTCAATGAAAAAATTAATTTTTCGTTTATTTACCATTATCATAGAAAGTTTAAGGGTACTTATTTGCTATCGTTTACTATTTGATTTCTCAGAAATAAATTGATGTAGGTGTTTATAGTGCTACATTAGCTGCCATAGCGATTTTTCGGAAGGTACCTCCAAATGGCGCTTGGTCCTCTTTGGCTTAACACAGGCCATTTGTATTTGTAATTGAGAAAATCGTGACTGCTGGGGTCATATGTGGTCATCGTCAAAAAAATTGACTCATCATCTATTTGCAGACATTATCTGTTACTGACCATCATCGTTTTTCAACTCCGGTCTCCAGCAGCAATCAACTAAATTTAACCAAAAAACACAATATCCATGCTAATACTGAACAACTGAAAAACTTTGCTTGATCTTTCCGATAAACTTTGGCTAATGGTAATTGGCAATCACATTCACTCATAATATTCGACTTTAATTGGAATATTCCAAAGTACAGTTAAACTAAAAATTAAGAGACACGAATTCCTTTACCTCAGTATAAAAACTAAGAAGTGAAATACGCTCTTCGTAAAACCTTCACCTTTGTGAAAAATACTAGTATGTTTTGCTGATATCCAAACCTCGGAGTAACATCCAAGCAAAACGGATTCAACATCACATCCTTTAAATGGGGGTCTGTTTCCGGTTATTGTGAACTACTCTGGAGTTCTCCAGAAAAAAATGTTCACGATAATCCAAAAACGCAAATCGAACGAAGCGAGAATTTCTGACCGTCAAAATTGTTTGACCACGAAAAACTCACAACATAAATTATCAAGAAAAAATACCATACAGTCACCCCTCGATCACGCATGTTGAACTCTCATTCATCCCGTTCACGCGTCACTCATTCTCTTGCCAATACCAATGAACCTGTTCTACCAAATGTCAACAAACCGTAACTCTAACTCGTCGCGTACGGTAGTGAAAAGTGTTCGCGAAACTTATTTGCAGTTTTTCCGGTGAAAGGGTGGTGCTACACCAAAAATCCGTCGGAAACTGGACCTTCTACCATCAGGAGAGTACTTTACGCATAGTGTCGTATCGATGTAAGTTTTGAAAAGAACCGTTTTTTTCTTATTTCTCTTCGCAGGTGTAGCTGCTTTCAGATGTCGAACCTCAACCTACATCAAGAGCTTGCTGGAGAAGGAAGGACGAAGGGAAAGGGAGAACGATGGATGGAATGGATGAAGCACGGATGGATGGAATGGATGAAGGGCGGAAAGGAATCTACGAACTTTGGTTTGAAACGGACTACACAGGCAAAAAAGGTAAGAAATCGTTTAAATTATCAAAAGATATTGAAAGTGAAGAAAATAACTAATTCAATTTATAATATTTTAGGAATCCAAGGAGATAATTTGGAAGAAAAACAAAACGAAGGAAATAATATACAATTTAGGAACAAAATTATAGAAGATTTCGAAAAATTTTACGTTGAGTAATAAGCAAAAAAAAGAAAACCGTAAGTTTCTGAAATTATCGATTAATATTAATTTAAGAACTAACACTAGAGAATAAGAGATAGGACTAATCGTAGGAATTGCATACTAATCTAACTAACACAACTATGTACAATAATATTTACAACACGATTCTTGTCGTGCTTGGCCAAACGTGGAAGAATCCACTTTGTAGTCACTTCCATACCATTTACATAGCTGTTTTGGTGGAGTTGCGTCCACTACACAAAGGCTATGTTGGCGGCTACCGCTTCTTCATTTGTATTCTCTTAAAGCCCACTGAGAGTTGCATCAGAGGCTTGCTCCTCTTTTCTTCGCTTGATCACGGCCGTTTGTCGAAATCATCGCAAGGGCTCGCTTTATGATTCATAGCATATAGCATATTACTTTGTACAGGTCATTGCCCCTGCTCATTCTAAGGCGTCGTGAACCGCAATACTGGTTTAACGAGTCAGCACAAACTTCTAGAGATTTCTCAGCGCAGTTATCTTTCGGAGAAACAAACAAAGCTGCTAATAGCTGCCAGTAAAAAAATTTCCCCGTAGGTGTTTCTTCTCATCGTAATCTGTGGTTACTCCGAAGAGCTACATAGCTTGACTTATTCCCACTTATCTGCTTAGATGAGAAGAACTGAAATATTTAACGGTGAACGATAGTTTTGACTATTTTTGACATCGGACTTGAACAACGTCCTTAGAAGTCTCTGTTTACCAGCAAGATCAAGTTCAAGGTTAGTTGCTTCCAACTGACCTATGATCATAAGTTCATAATCAACTTCTTCAGAGTTTAAATGTTCAGAATGTGGAAATCTATCCATTTTGTACGTGGATATGAAGTAGTATTTATTTATATAATTTGAAATGTAATGAGTATATAGTAATGAATGGATAAAATAAATGTAAAAATATGGTAAAGAAGAGTAATAAACTTATTCTACAGAATATGTATGTATTTACAACTTAAACTAAATTAACCATTGAGAAAATCCAAACTAATCTAAGTGAAAAATTCTGAAGAAAATTGTACTTTCCAACAAAAAAAACGTGCCAAATCTTGTTGGGCGCCAATTGTAACCCGAGACAGTTGGAGCCGGAGCCTAAATCAATATTTAGCGGATGGCTTCAGCGCCACTCCCGAAGGAGACCATTCGCCTTGTTCGGTTTGCCCAGCTATTGAGACCCCTCCTACGGGCGGGTACTATTTGTTTCTGAGTACTGGCTCCAGAATGGTCCAACTGGACTCAGGTACCTTGATTACCAGTCTGAAAACATTCGCTAGAAATCAACAACAGTATACAAAGAAGGCCTCAGACCGGTATAATTAATTAGCTCTAACGCTTTTTATCATCACGGGCAAAGATCTACTCAAACACAAGGTCCCCAATCGTGGCCGATTTAGGAAAGGTTGAGTCGAAGGAAAAAGGAGTCAACTCTGCTCGCTAAAAACGGAAACGACCGAAAATCGTGAAACTGCCTACACCAGAAAATACCAAAAAAAAGTTTACTGCAAAAAAAAACTGTTTAATCACTTCAACTCATAATTCGCTTACAAAAAAAATATTTATTTCACATTTCGGGTCTCGAACCCAGGCCTTCCAACTTGCTAACTAATTTCCTCGCAGCGCGCTAACCAACATGGTCACTGCCTATCCTGTCTCTCTCCCTTCCCAAAGCATATCAAAAATCTAACTACCTAACGTGGTGTTCATCCGAAAATGAGTGGCTCAACTTACGGTGCGTGCATATACAGTCGGCGTGTTTGCGTGTAATACAGCGATTTCATCGCTGACCTAGGATTTTCACGAGGTGGGAAAAATAAAACCGCCGAACAAAAAAACTGATAATCGGGTTTCGAACCCGGGCCTTTTGAGCTTGTCACGAAAACACTGTCACTTAGCTCACTGAACCGGCATTTGCGGTTTTAAACAAAATTGATCATGCGCATGTCAAAAAAAGGAAATGAGTACTCACACTACCATGGTTTTACGTGGGTCGCTCGAAGATCCAGTCCGCTGGAGATGCTGATCCGGTTGCCACAAACGATTTGCCCGGTCGTTTGCTGGCAGAGTCTGACCTGATGGAGGTCACTGCATTACATGTTTCCCACGTGGGTTGATCGATAGTCGGTGCCCAGCAACTGGACGTATGCTGGTAACGACGCTGCTCCCTAGCTAGCGCGAATTTGACGGTCGTCGCTCTTCCGGATGGTTCACCGGGAACTTTGTAGCTAGATGGCGGGGTCAGAAGCGGTTGATGACGGATGATGATCGGTGTGACGGGATGCTGCAGCTTCAAACCTGCACGAAAAACACGCATCCAACGACAAGTTGGAATTAGGGCACGCACTGCACTGGCCACCATTTGCACCTTACCTTAATTCGGGAATACCGACTCTAAACCACTGCTTCGATATGCGGGAAGCCACTTAACTTGTACGAGTTAGAACTGGGAAGGGAAAACTAATTACTGGCAAAACTGATATAGAGAATCTCACGATTTTTATCTTTTACCTATAAAACCACACCGAGGCGCGAGAAAAAAACTAAACCACTCCTGCCTCTTCCACGATCCAGAACAAAGTGAAAAATCAGATCTTTGGAGTCCTCAGTTTAAAGCATGAGTCATATCTTCGTGACCGGAACTACGCAATCGTTCACGAAATTACGCAAGTTTCCCCGAAGCCTTTTTTTGTATACGGCTTCAATTTCTTTTGAATATCCCCAGACCTCGATCCCCTACCACCAAATCCCGGGTGCTGCCGACTGGCTTTCAAAACCCAGAGACAAATAGTTTCCCCTCCACTATAGCTTATTCTGCGGTTAAAGGTCGCAGAAAGGGTTATCTCAAAAGCGGGGCGACGCCTGCGTCGCGACCACCCGCCAAAAGTAACTCGGCTCCAACCACGGCTGGATCCGGTGGGTGCTCAACCACTCATCTGACAGTTCATTCGAAGGAACTCCAACCAACCACTCACTCTCATTCACATTTCGGGAGAAATTACAGAAGCTTTTACCCATGCTGAGCGGACCAGTTATTCGAGGGGCCGCTCGATATTATTTACATTCATATCGTAGTACTACAATAGGATGACAGACTAGATGACACGACGTTACACGCTCTGAACTTGCGCCAAATAGTTTGTATGTATGTATGAAATTCGCGGACATCACGGCTGACTGCGATCTCTAATTTACTTAACAGTCGATTGATCCGCTTCTGACCTAGGGGACCCATGAGGAGATTAGGAAGGAAATAGAAGTGGAATCAATGCGAAGTTTTAATTGCATCACTGACGACTTAGCACTATGGTACTATGGCGTTTCTGATATCCTGATTGATGTTTAGCAAGCAGCTTTAGTTGACAGTAGCCCAGATAGCTAGAGATCTGATCGAGCAGAAGTTTCTTGAATATTTTAGATAGGGATGGGAGGAAACTAATTGGTCGATAGTCTTTTGGTTCGACGGGATTGACAGATTTTTAAATCAGCGTTATGATAGCCTTTTGCAGATTTTTGAAAACCTGCAACTATCAATTATCGTATTGAAGAGGTGAACAAGGATTGGAAGGATGTGAGGGCCTAATAGCTTGATGACTGAGATAGGTACGTCGTCGATTCATGTTGCGCATGGTGCAATTTCGTAGATATAGACACATTACTCGAATTCGTGTGTTTAAAGCAAAATCCACTATTAGAGGATTGGTTTTTGGATTTCGTCTCGGCAAAGGTTGTTCCAGAGCTTTTTTCGCAGACAGTTCACAACCAAAGTTTCTTTCCGCATATCGCTTCTTTGCTGTGGAAATCAAGGTGTTGGGTTTGTTGCGCTTGCTTATATAATCCCGCCACTGTGCGTCTCCTATTCTTTTATTGGGATTGCGTGCACGGCGTGTGTTTGTCCTTAATGAGAATCTCTGTTTCGGGTGCATGTTGAATAAGGTTTTTCTGGAGTTCGGAGTTCGGAGCTTTGGTTACTATGTCATTTTCTTCGATGGTGCCTTGATTACCTCTTGCAATGAGGACGGCTTGTAAACGTACTGGATCTACACGTCGGAAGTAGCGGATTTTTATGCGACGTGGTATCAATTTCACTACTCTTACGTCTGCAATTTGGTAGACCACTTCGTGGTCGGAGATCATGTTTTCTGTAGATGTCTTCGAAACCATGAATTGCGTTCGGACCGTTCGTGATTAGGAGGTCGATGGTGGAACTGTTGAATTCTTGTATGTAGAGGTTGAAAACGTTATGGATGTTAGAGCATGGTTGTTTCCGGTGGGCACAGTTGCATTGACGTTAATATTGAAGTTGCCAAAATGCCCCAAAACTCCAAGTCCTTGTGTTTTTCGAGTAAAAAAATATTTCCATTAAAGTTCTATGAATGTTTCCTTTAAAAAAGGTATAAACTGTAATTTTACGTTTGCTACCCCAAAATTTATAGCACTTAATATATTTTTTCCTCATTATATTATAGTATTAATGTCAAAAATTTCAAGCGAAGTGGACGGGAGTCTAAAATTGTCCAAATGATGTGAAATATAGGAACTTAGCTTACTTTGACATTTATGGCAATATAAAGGGGGGGGGGCGAGGTTTTGGATTTTTTTGCTGTTCGCTAATGTTGTAATTCTAAATTATTCGTTTATTTCCATTTCTCTAACTGCATTTTAACAATTTCCATATTTTTAAAATGTCTTGAATGTTTTTAACATGTTTATTTTCTTCTTCTTCTATTCTATTTTTATAATTGTTATTTTCTTTGATCCATTGAGTTTTTTGTTTTATCTAGTTTTTACATATTATTGGTTAACATTTTTTAGGGAATTTAGTATTCGTGGGCATTACGGTGGACAGCGCTCTCTGATTTACTAATAGTCGATTGATCCGCTTCAGACTTAGGGGATCCAAGAGGAGATCAGGAACAAGACAGAAGCGAAACCAATGCTAAGTTTTAATTGCATCACTGACGACTTAGCATGCGTTGTTAAGGAGCAGGATAACAAACAATAGTCTTAATTTCACTCGACAACGGAATCTTTCGTTACCGGCGTTTGTTCATTGAGCCAATTAGCTCCCCTTTTTGTCACGATTCTGTCGCGTAGTCCACGGCGGCTAATCTGCCCTACCGTGAATTCCCCGGCGGTAGATTGCTCCCGATACCGATGTACGTTTCTGTGAGCCATTAAGCACCTCGCTTCGTCTACTCGGTCTAATCCCCGGCGGTGGATCTAGCCTACTCACGAGCTACCTGGTATGGTGTCGAGCTTGGTTTGGCGATTCCGGTGAAACCTGACGTCCGGTTCACTGACGCCCCGACGACCCAAGCCTGGTGCTACGTAGCGTACTACTCAATTGGTCCCCGACGATGGCCCTAGTCTACACCGTCGGAGACTTCGCCGGCGGCAGAATTTCTCCTGAAACCCGATTTGTGGTTTCCCGGCGGCGTTCTAGCCAATGGCGCTACTTTGTTGGTCCCTTCGCCACTTCCTCTGCAGCTCGGAGAGTATAGTCGTAACCACTCTTTTGACAGCGTCCCAGATATGCTCGTCGTGGCACATCTCTTCGACGATATTGTATACTGTCACACCAGGCATACCCTTACAAATTTTTCGAACCTAGGACATTCAAATACCACGGGTTCTGGTGTTTCTTGCGCGTTCACACACTCCAGGCAAAGGGTTGACGAAGTGTGTTCAAACCGGTGTTGGTATTTCCGGAAGCATTCGTGCCCGGACAAAACTGCGTCAAATAGAAGTTCACCACACCATGCTTTCTATGTACCCAAGCAGACACATTGGGGGGATGGGGATCATCCCGGCAATTACGCGATATCGTTCTGTACGCACTCGCGACTCTAACAACCATTAGACGAAACGTTCTTGTTAACTTCGTCCGGTTCCGCTTTGAGTTCAGCGTAACAGCCCAGGCCGGTACGCCATAACTCAGTATTGAGAATGAGGCACCCGCCAGGAGATGTCTCGTGCTGCCTCTTGCTTCCCCGCGATTCGGCATGATCCTTGCCAATGCGTTAGTTGTCCTCGAAGCCTGCTCACATACATAATCGACATGGCTGTTGTAATTTAACCGATCGTCGACCATCCCACACAGGTGCTTCAGCGCACGCATCGATGGCATGGATTGTCCCCCGACGCTGATCTCGAAACGCTGGATTTTTTTTTGCGGTTGCTAACCAGCACTACCTCGGTCTTGTGGTAAGCCAGTTGCAATTTGACGTCAGCCATCAAGCTTTCCAAAATGCCTACTGTCTCTGCATCAACATCTCCACCTCAAGGGTCTTGCCCGTTATCGTTAGGACAACATCATCTGCAAAAACAACGATCTCCACTCCCCTGGGCAGTTCCAGTGTTACCACTCCATTGTACATTATATTCCATAGCGTTTGACCGAGTAGGGAGCACTGAGGTACTCCCGTTGTGGCCTTAATCGACCTCTGCCCCATGTTCGTTTCGTAGACTGGTTTTGGAAGTAACTTTTCAGAACCTTGCACAGATAGTCCGGAACCAGTATTCTGTGCAGCGCTACGGTGATTGCCCCCCAGCTAGCACTATTGAACGCGTTCTACACATCTATCGTTACCACGGCGCAGTAGCGATTACCCCTTCTCTTTTGCTTCAATGCTTTCTCCGCGTTCGCAATGGCTGTGCGGATACCTCTGAAATAGTCCGTTCTCACTTTCAGCGTAGGTCGTCAGCGTGTTGAGGATGACCCTTTCCAGAAGCTTACCAAGAGTATCCAGCAGGCATATAGGCCGATACGATGATGGATCTCCTGGAGGTTTCTCTGGTTTTGGCAGCAGCATTAACTTCTGGATCTTCCATCTATCCGGGAAGTAGCCATCGTCCAGGCATTTCTGTAGGACTATCCTGAACATTTCCTGAAACGCCAGGATCGCAGTCTTTAGTGCCACGTTGGGGATACCATCCAGTGCGGGAGCTTTCTTCGCTTTCAGCCCTTTTGCCACTATAAGGAGCTCGTTGTTGAAAACTTGATTGTCACCTGCATTTCCACCGTCTGCATCAACGTACGGTGTAGGCGGCCATGCGGTTGGGTCGTGCTTCGGGAAAAGGCCCTCCACGACAATTTTCAGCTTGTCGGCGCACATTTTGACTGGCGTCATTGGACCCTTGATCCTGGCCATAACCGGTGTGAAAACAACCGAATGATTCTGAATCCGGCGAAATGTTCTGTGATATCGTTCTCCAGAAAAAAAGATCCCATTGAGTTTGAATATAACTTGTCTGGAGCTCTTGTTTCCCGGGTGAGCTGCGTTAAGGATCTTGGAGTGCTGTTAGATTCGAAACTTACATTTAAGAATCACATTTCGTATGTTGTTGGTAAAGCATCGCGAAGCCTGGGCTTCATTTTCCGTACGGCTAAATCCTTTACAGACATTTACTGTCTCAAAAGCCTATACTGCTCTTAAGTGCGCTCTACGCTGGAGTATTGTTCGGCGGTCTGGAACCCGAATTACATGAACAGCAGCGATCGAATTGAAGGCGTTCAACGAAAATTTATACGGTATGCTCTTCGACGCCTGCCTTGGCGCGATCCTGTCCGTCTACCAAGCTACGAGAGTCGGTGTCAACTCATCCAGCTCGATACTCTCCAGCGTCGTAGAGAAACTGCAAGAGCCTTATTCATCTCTGATCTTCTGTCAGGACGCATCGATTCTCCAGATTTACAAGAGCGAGTTAACATCCAAGCAAGGTCCAGAACGTTACGCGGAAACGTTCTTCTGAGAGTGCCGTTTCGACGCACTATTCAAACAGCTAATGCCGCCATCACGGGACTACAACGCCTCTTCAATCGTGTGTCGCACCTGTTCGACTTTCATTTGTCTCGAATATCATTAAGAAATCGATTCCTGCAGTACGAGTCTGTTGATGTGCGTGATAAATAAATTTCGTTCCACCGGTATGCCGGACGCGGGTAGTTCCTCGGCTTTATTTTCCTCGGCAATGTTACATCACATGCCCTCGCTACTGTTTCCGACAGCTCTATAGCACTCCGAATTGGAGTGACGCTGTCAGCAAAAAGTTCTCCCACAAAAAGGTCCTTGTCGAAGACCTTTTTTTCACCTCACCAGTCCGTAATCTCCGCGTTACAGTATAATTCCGCCGACAAATGGTGTAGTGGATCGCTTGGTGGTCACTATGTGTGTACTACTCACTAACTCGCCAATTCATTTTATCCATCAGCGAAGGACTGCAGAACGTTATGTCGATGATGGATTCTCGACCGTCTTTACGGAATGTGGTAGCAGAAGCTTCGTTGCACAGTCTTACATCCAGTTTCGTCAGGGCTTCCAACAAGCTTTAACCTTCCACGGACCAAGCGTTAAAGTCTCTTGGTTCTGGTGTCCACCGTGGAGAAGCATAACAGCTACACGCGAATACGCCGTTGATTCTAGTGATCACGAAACCTTCGTGTGTGCTATCTACCACCTCTTGAACAGGGAAATCGCCCATCACTAGGATTGCCGCCATCCCTGCACTATCCATCATACAGTTACCGTTACGGGGAGAGACACGATATGGCACTGCAATAATTGCAACGTCGCACTTCGTTTCTGTTATTGACTGCCGCAACAGTTGCTGTGCATTGTCACAATGATTGAGATTAAGCTGGGTTGTCTCCATCATCATTGGCCTGCATTCGCCTTTTTTGTACTCTGAACATAAGAAGCCTCCCGTCACGTGGTCTTTATCGCCCCCACCGCTTCCCATCTGTATTCGCGTGTGTACGTGTGTGTGCGTATGTATGTGCGAATGTGTCAAAAATGTCACTCATTTTTCTCGGAGACGGTTAGACCGATTTGCCCAAACTTAGTCTCAAATAAAAGGTACAACTTTCCTGTTGGCGCATACTTGATTCATTGAAACTTTGTTAAATTATTATTTATGAGAAAATCCTGTTTAATTAATATTAGTACAACCCTATCAGTCGATTGATAATAGATAGTACAGGAAACGGTAGGAAATGATAAACTAAAGCAGGAAATCATACTCGTTAACTCTCTCGTTATATATCTCGATTTTGTTTCTCACATATTGTGCAATTTTCTGCTTTGCTTTGTATATAAGGATTGCGCAAGAGCAAATCAATCAGTCATTATAAACTTATCACTCGAGGATGGACCTCAATAAACTTGTGATTTACCTAATACACGTTGTTTCGGATAAATAAAGTCGTTTTTATGGTTAAAATTATCGGCTCGTTGACATAGTGTCATTTGATGATCCGTGGAAATCTCAAATCCGGGTTCAACCGTCTTAGCAGCAAGTTCCGGAATTACACATTGGTGCCGAAACCCGGGATTTTCGGCTGCTGAATCGTCATTGCACTGCTTAAAAGGTCAGCGTGGGATCACTATCGATCAATCATCATCGCCTCGTTGGATTGAATTTGGATGCCCACGACGAGCCACACATTTGAGCGCTAGCCGGGTTTACGGAATCCAGAGATCAAAGGAACATTTCGGAGGATTTTCGGGTCAAGAGTACGATCGGACACGTGGTAGTAGGTCAGCCAAGCGAGCACAGGTAAAGCCACTCCAACAAATCAGGTAAGTGACCATCTTTATTATTCGAATAAAAGTGGATGTCGTTTATACTACCGTTAAGTGGGAAACCCACTCGAAAAATGAAAAGTGATACGAAGAAGATTAAAAAACTTATGGTGCGTCGGAAAATATAATTGGGTCCGCGAAGCTTATCAAAGAATTCGATGATAATTTCATCTTTGATCGCGATATACCTCAACTTAAGTTTCGTTTAGAGCAGCTGGATTCTCTTTTTGAAGATTTTAACGAGATCCAAGCTGATATCGAATGTGAACACGAGATAAGTGAAGAGCTCGCTGACGAGCAAATTGAATTTGAGACGGAGTATTTCCAATTGAAGGGATCCTTGGCAAGTAAACTCGCAGCTATTGCTACCCCGTCTTCACCCACACCTGTTGCTCCACCTACTCAAACCACGGGTATTCGTCTTCCTGAGCTCAAAATCCCAGAATTCAAAGGAGATTTTGACGAATGGATGAACTTCCATGACTTGTTTACCACTCTTATTCACATCAATGGGCAACTATCGCCAATCCAAAAGTTTCAATACTTGAAAGCAGTCTTGAAGGGAGATGCTCTCCGCTTTATACAATCGTTGGCGGTAACATCTGCAAACTATACGATTGCGTGGGATCTTCTGCAAAAAAGATACGACAATCGGAATCTGCTCGTAAAGCAACATCTGTCAGCACTCCTCTCCACCCCTTCAATCAAGCGGGAATCTTCGTCAGCACTCTCGGATTTGGCTGACACATTTGAAAAACATCTCGGTGTGCTAAATAAACTAGAAGAACCGAAAGACCACTGGAATTCTCTTCTAGTTGCACTGATCTCTAGCAGACTCGATCCTGTATCTCAGAAGGAGTGGGAAAATCAATTGGCTGAAGATATCCGCCCTGCGTACACTGACGTGGTAAACTTTATACAAAAACGCTCCCGAATCCTCCAGTCTTTAACACTCTCCCAGTCGTCGATCGCAAGTGGTAAGACAGAACCAAAACCATCTCGAGTAAACATTTCATCTCACCACACTACTACTGATGAAAATTCGAAGGCATGTGTAGTATGCCACAAGGAAAATCATGGATTGGCTAATTGCGATGATTTCCTGAAACGTTCCCCGCAAATTCGCTTCAATCTTGTTAAAAAACATGGTTTATGTTTGAACTGCTTGAAACCATCACATCATTTGAAAGATTGTCCGTCTGGTTCCTGTCGAACATGCAACAAACGACACCACACTCTATTGCATTTGAATGCTTCAACAGCATTAACTGTTCAAGTAAACAAACCATCAAATTCAAATACACTTGCGCCACCCCGACAATCCTCACAATCGGCCTCGGTCTTCGAGTCGCCGTCGGTGGATGAAATGTGCATTACCGATCAATCGCACGTCCATCGGGATATGGAATCGTCGTCGGGAGGCCAAGACAAATCGTTATCGTTCGCTCTTTCGTCGTCGGGTATACCGTCAGGGTCGGCTCAAAGTTCCACACAAGTAACAAGCTACCCAGTCGCTTCACCATTCGATCTTGGTACGAAGACAAACACCACAGTCTTCATGCTCACAGCCTACATCAGGGTTTGTGATATTGATGGAACAAAATTTCTCGCACGCGCTCTATTAGACTCAGCATCCGAGCGCAATTTCGTAACAGAGAATCTCGCTCAAAAGCTTCGCCTCAAACGAGATCGCTCTGATATCACTGTGTTTGGGATTGGAAACAGCGAACAGCACGTAACACAGGCAGTCTCGATCAATGTGTCATCTCGAGTGGGTCCTTTTAATGTAGACATCGATTTTCTCATACTGCCCAATTTGACACGAATTCTTCCTTCGACAAAAGTGGACATTTCGAAATGGGTAATTCCTAATCACCTCCCATTAGCAGACCCTAAATTCCAAATCGCTCACCACATCGATTTGATCATCGGAATTCAATGGTTCTTCTCACTGCTAGAGAATGAACAAATTTCGCTCGGGCCGCAGCTACCAATATTGCGCAAAACTGTATTTGGGTACGCTGTCGCTGGTGATCATTCTCAGCAAGATCTCATTCGCACCGCCGTCTGCAATGCTGCCATGACTTTCGACAAACTTTCGGCAGCAGTAAAGAAATTTTGGGAGGTTGAAAGCTTTGAGGGAGGCAAATGCCTCTCGTTGGAAGAACAATATTGCGAGAATCATTTTTTGAGAACCCACTCAAGAGCCCCTGACAGTCGGTACGTGGTTCGGTTACCGATTCGTGAAGAAGTGTTGTCGGAACTGGGAGAGTCGTTACCGGTCGCCCTTCGTAGATTTCATGCAATTGAGAGGAAGTTTTTTGTCAACAAACAACTACACTCGGACTATGGCCAATTTATGGCCGAGTACAAATCGCTTGGACACATGGAAGCTGTCACACCAGACCCTTCTCTACCTAACTTCTATCTTCCTCATCGCGCTATCTTACGACCGGACAGCACAACTACTAAGACACGCGTCGTATTTGATGGCTCAAGCAAAACGACGAGTAAACTATCCTTGAACGATCTTTGCTACATCGGCCCCACAGTTCAACCTCCACTGATAGCCACAATTCTCAACTTTCGTTTGCCTCAATACGTCATAACTGCTGACATCGAGAAGATGTACAGGCAAATTGCTGTACATCAAGGTGACCGTACGCTGCAGCAAATTCTATGGAGAATTCAACCAACCGATCCTGTGAGTACATATCAGCTTACTACTGTGACCTATGGCACAGCTTGTGCACCGTATCTCGCCACTCGTGCCCTTAACCAATTAGCTGAAGATGACGGAGAAAAGTTTCCACTAGCAGCTCGTGTCGTAAAACGGGCGTTCTATGTCGACGATTGTTTAGCTGGAGACGACAATAAGGAAAAACTAATCGCAACCTGTAAACAATTTACTGAATTATTAAACTCGGGGGGCTTTGTTTTAAGAAAGTGGAGTTCGAACGATCCTCATGTCTTATCGTGCATACCGGAATCTCTGCGGGACCAGCAGGAGAATCTCGAAATTGATAAATCTTGTTCAGTTAAAACTCTCGGGCTGTTATGGCATCCGCAAGCAGACTGTTTTGGATTTAAAGTTCCTTCGTTGATTGCATCTGAATCACTAAACGAATTGTGCTATCGGAGATATCTTGTCTTTTCGATCCGATGGGTCTCGTCGGAGCCGTCATTGTCGCTGTTAAAATATTTTTGCAATCGCTTTGGCTGAACTCGTTTAGCTGGGACACAGAACTTCCTCAGGAGTTCCAAAATTGGTGGAAAGTATTCAGGGAGGAAATGCAGATACTGACCACTTTAAAAATTGAACGACGTGTCCTCATTGCTAAATTTAAATTCGTGGAACTGCACTGTTTTTCGGATGCATCTGACAAAGCGTACGGATGCTGCATTTACGCTAAATCGGTCGATTCCAATGGAAACGTGGCAGTTAATTTGGTCATGTCAAAGTCGAAAGTATGCCCCATCTCAAAGCAATCAACCCCTCGCCTTGAACTTTGTGGTGCAGTATTAGCTGCTCAGCTCGCAGATACCGTGAAGAACTCAACTGAACTAAATTGTTCTGTCACTTTTTGGACTGATTCCAGCATTGTTCTGCACTGGTTAGCTACGTCATCATCAGCTTGGAAAGTATTTGTGTCGAATCGTGTAGCTGAGATACATCGTCTCACTCGTGGGAATGTTTGGCGTCACGTCCCTACTGAGATGAATCCAGCCGATCGAATCTCTCGCGGAGTGCTTCCATCTCAAATTATCAACGATATTCTGTGGTGGCATGGTCCCCCCTATTTACCCCAATCCCAAGAGCACTGGCCCAAAAATATTGTAAATCTCTCCCCGAGTCATTTGAAGGCTCGAGAAATCGAAAATCGAGGCATTGTTTCTCTCGTGATCCTCTCGCTGCCCTCGATGCTAACTCTAGCTGCAGAACATTCTACACTACCACCTTTGCAACGAAAACTCGCTTGGATTCGCAGATTCACTCGGAATTGTCGTTCAACAATAAAATTAGAAGGTCCACTCACGCCAAATGAGTTAGACGACTTGTTGAGACTGCTCGTGAGGCAAGCGTAACAAAGCTACTTTGATTCGGAGATTCGTTTTCTTAAACAAAATAATGCACTTGTTCGGAAGGAGTTCACATTTAAGTCTCACCTAAAAAACCTCAATCTATATTTAGACGAGGAAGGTATGCTGAGAATATATGGGCGTTTACAAGATCCAAGAATTCCGTTTGACACTCGATGCCCCATAGTACTACCAACAAAACATCATTTAACTGATTTAATTGCAAAGGCTGTACACATTCGCACACTCCACTCGGGCCCCCAGTTACTGCTTTCCACCTTACGTCACAGATTTTGGCCTGTCAGAGGAAGAGACCTTTCCAGAAGAATTGTCAGAAAGTGTCTAATCTGTTTTCGTTGCAGACCAAAGAGCATCGACCAAATAATGGGCCAACTTCCGTCAGCAAGAATAATTCCGTCGCGCGCGTTCTCTAAGTCTGGCGTGGACTATAGACCATTCTCGTCAAAAAAATTTATGTGATAGGATGCTTCCTTTTTTATCCCCAATTCGTTACTGCCTATTGCCACGATGATTTGGTACCTCTAACTATTGAAAAAATCAAAAATAGTGCAAGCTGCTCATTTAACCCCATATTCTGAATACCTATCTTGCCCTAAGACAAGACGTGACAATAAGGGGGGCCGTTTTTGTTCCAATTTTATGTCAGAATGTTCCAGCTCCTGATTGGTAGATTCTGACGTTTTGCACCGTACGTAATGTTACTGCAGGGATATCGAAATTATGTTTTGCAGTGTTGCTATATTTATAGGAAAAGATTGTCATTACTTTTGACAAATAAAATTATTATCGTTAAAAAAGTAAAAACGACTAAATTGAACTGAAATTGCGCGGCAAAGTGAAACAAGTATTTATCATGCATTTACCGTATACGTGGTTGATCAACTTTAACAAAAATAAGACAGAAATCACACTGTAATCTAAAATTATTCAGAAAATGGCTTCGTCAAACCTTACTAAACAACCATCACATGGAAAAAACGTGTCCTTCATCAATATAGTGAATTAAAGATGCAAAATTTTGTCGGCATAAAATAAATTAACAAGACTATATTTTCATTAATAAAAACAGCAACACTGTTCGGAAGATTTCGGCAGGGTGAAAATGTGCGAAAAGAAGAATGCCGAAGGAAAAATAAGAAGCCGATTGTCACGTCTTGTCTTAGATCTTGCCTTGTTTCCCCGTATTTTTACACCATTTGGATGAATTTCTTGTGGGGAATATTAAAAGGATGCCAGATCTGCATATATATTAGTAAATCTGCAGATTTTGCATTTTTACTGCAGATCTTTTGCAGATTACAAATATTTAGCAGAAAAAAGCCTATGCCAGCCAATTTATACACCAGCCTTCAACATTTTTGATCATTTAAATTATATACATACTACATTTCTACGTCGCATTTATTGAACATTTTTGTAGCAATCCGCAGACTTTTATATTTTTACTGCAGGCTATTGTTTAAATAGACCTGTCATCACTGATGCTGAAATGATTCATTCACATACCTGTCAAAAATATAGAGCATTGTATGAAAATGTATAACCTCACTTTTCTGACAGTTTCGGTGTGCTTGTTTACCTACACTGAAAAAAATCCAAACGTTAATTCTATTTGCTTCAAACCGCTTAAAATTCATATGAAGAAGAAATTCTATTGTTATCACGCGCACACATACCTTCTATGTGTCAACTGTATAAACTATGTATGCACACATAAGTTATATGTGCATATTGTTATAGAATGGGGTTTTATGTGGCTAATAGTTATGAAAAGTGAATGTAAGATTAATATTTCTTGTAAATACACACATTAGGTTTATGTGCCAGCAAATAGAGTCTATATGCCTCCGTTAATTGCAAAAATCTATGTGTAAAATCAATAGGCATAACGTTTACTTTTTTTTGAGTGTAAGACTTGTTTACACGGACTTTTAAAATTTACATTACTTGAATACTTTCGATGCTCTTTGAAAGAATATCAACTCAAAAGGGATGAGGATTGGAACAATGGTAACCTGGTTCATACATTGACCAATCGGCGCTGGATGTAAAACCCGGTGGCATATGCTAAATCGCAAGATCAAGCATTGGGCTATAAAACGATTGCTTTCTGGATGATGGATCCGTATCACATTTGTACACATTTGTTTGTTTGCTCGTGGGTTAATTCCTAACAAGATGATCCGATTGATTATTCATTTTTAGGTGGTGAAGTTTACCTGAACTTTATAGGTAACGAATTCGGTCGATGATAAGTTGTTGAAATGATTTTGATCGTTCAATGCCCATATCGAAGAACGCTTCCATTGGTCAGAATGCCTACCAGCGTATGATAGCTGCAAACATGAGGACAACAAGGTTATCGCTTTCGAATGGAACAATTATTTATTATTCGTGTTCAAGTTCCATTACAGCAAAAGTATGGTCGATTATCGCATTGTCGTTGATTTAGCCGGCAAATGCAAAATAGCGCTCGGCACTGACGATAAGGAGTAAGAAGGATTTGATTGGAGTGATAATAATGCAGAGCATTAAACATTCTGATAGAATATCAGGGAGGAAAAATTATATGTAAATTTATATTATATCCCGAGTTGCCATCATTTTGGCACCGCAATAAAGCTATCTGCTGTCTTGTTCAAATTGGCACGAAATAACTAGGCAGCGAATGATAAATTTCATAGTCAATTTATTTACTTTTTCGGAAGGATAAGTAATTAGTATGTTGTGAATATATGTGTCGCCGGTGCCGTGTGTTATGGTGGTACCGGACGGAACCGTTGGTCAGCAGACCGTCCTTGTCGTACTGGTCATAGATGCGACGTTTTTTCTCATCTGATAGCACTTGACATGCTTCGGAGATCTGTCTTAACGCTCTCTACTTAGCGCAGGATACGCGAAACCACTGCTAGCTTTCGAAAGAAAATTCCTAGCTGCTGCTACCCTATCAGTCTCTCTCTCGGCTGAGGACTACAATTTCGATCGATTAAATTATGCTATGAAAATTGTACATCCTGGAATTTCATCTAACGAGGTCAATTCATTGTGAGGAATTTCGCTGCGTTCCAATATTGCTTGCCTCTGTAGGTGATGATGTGTGTGGATTCACTTCGGCAGCCAGCTCTTATGTTTTGGATAATTTTGCTATCTTATTCTGCTGAATAAATCATCTGCCTAAAGCCTCTACGTTATACTATGGCCACTTTAAAAACGCTCTGCTATTTAATCTTGTAGCTCTTGGCAAGTTAGTCCTGGCACTCTTCTCGATTATTCCTGGCACTATACCGCTGACGTCGCACTTATAACGGTGATCAAACTTGGCGAGAGTGGCTGTGGTTTCGTCGGAATTGTTCACTCGACAAGCAGTAAGTGCAAGGACTCTGCTACTTATGCCTGAGCCCCTCATTGAAACCTTCGTCCTGCCGGAGTGTTAGCTTCGTCCGATACCGGAGCGTATTGCTGAACCGAAGCAGTCTGCAACTGGCGCAGCTTCCTTCGAATCGGAATCGCTGAATATTCCCGTTCGCCGAATGTCCAACGTGGCCGAAGGCAAACCGATTGCAGCAACACCACCAGCCGTAGCTGACCTTTTAGCCTTTAATCCAAGTCCCTGCCATTGGCATAGCGACAGACGAGTGCGGCGCAGGCTGGACATCGGTTGACTCGGTGTCGGACGGGGCGAAACAGCTGCAACAGGAGCGGACCTAGTATGGGGTGTAAAGGTCATCAATTGCCATAGGTCACCAAAACGCTCTGCGACTAATATTGTGAACAAATCAAACCAAATGAAATTGATCGCAACAACGATAAAATAATCTAAATTTTACCCAAATATTTGAAACATTTGAAAAGGGTCTAACTGCCAAACGTAAACCTTGAGAAAAAAGCAAAAGAAGTTTTGGTCGAATTCATTATAATTATGTTACTATGTTTTAATTGCCGCTAGGTTCTACTGTATCGATTTTGTTGGCTATTTTCGGCAAATTTGAGACTAAGAGAAACGAAAGCAATGAAATTGAAAGACGGATAGGTATTCTAGAGCGAATCAGTTATAAACTTAGAACGGAAAACTAGAACTAGGCAGGTTCATATGGGCATGATCGAAAGGAAAATGTGAAGAATTTTTTGCCTTCTGCAGAGTAGGAGTTGGGCGTTCCACCCAAGTCTACCGCATGGTCTATGGTAGAACAATTTCGGCAATCATCATGTTTTACCACCGACGCCGGCAAAAAATTCTTCACAAATCCTCGCCTAGAACGACCATGCGATCATTCTTCTCCCTTTCTGCTAGCATCAAGCCGTGACGTATGCATTCAATCGACACCAAGCTATCGGTGTCGCACCGATCCTATTGTGATTGAACTACTTATTTATTTTTTCGTTCCGCACACACGGATGGCTGATAGCAATTAATAACACAGCTCAGCTAGCAGAAATCGAATTTTTATCTACTTTTTTACCAACTAGTTTATATGTTACTATGTTTTAATTGCCGCAAGGTTCTACTGTATCGATTTTGTTGGCTATTTTCGGCAAATTTGAGACTAAGAGAAACGAAAGCAATGAAATTGAAAGACGGATAGGTATTCTAGAGCGAATCAGTTATAAACTTAGAACGGAAAACTAGAACTAGGCAGGCTCATATGGGCATGATCGAAAGGAAAATGTGAAGAATTTTTTGCCTTCTGCAGAGTAGGAGTTGGGCGTTCCACCCAAGTCTACCGCATGGTCTATGGTAGAACATAACTCATCATCATATTTTATCGCCGACGCCGGCAAAAAATTCTTCACAAATCCTCGCCTAGAACAACCATGCGATCATTCTTCTCCCTTTCTGCTAGCATCAAGCCGTGACGTATGCATTCAATCGACACCAAGCTATCGGTGTCGCACCGATCCTATTGTGATTGAACTACTTATTTATTTTTTCGTTCCGCACACACGGATGGCTGATAGCAATTAATGACACAGCTCAGCTAGCAGAAATCGAATTTTTATCTACTTTTTTACCAACTAGTTTATATGTTACTATGTTTTAATTGCCGCAAGGTTCTACTGTATCGATTTTGTTGGCTATTTTCGGCAAATTTGAGACTAAGAGAAACGAAAGCAATGAAATTGAAAGACGGATAGGTATTCTAGAGCGAATCAGTTATAAACTTAGAACGGAAAACTAAAACTTTTCCTTTCGATCATGCCCATATGAGCCTGCCTAGTTCTAGTTTTCCGTTCTAAGTTTATAACTGATTCGCTCTAGAATACCTATCCGTCTTTCAATTTCATTGCTTTCGTTTCTCTTAGTCTCAAATTTGCCGAAAATAGCCAACAAAATCGATACAGTAGAACCTTGCGGCAATTAAAACATAGTAACATATAAACTAGTTGGTAAAAAAGTAGATAAAAATTCGATTTCTGCTAGCTGAGCTGTGTCATTAATTGCTATCAGCCATCCGGCAGCACAACTCCGGAGGTTGATTGTGGCAGAAAATGTGATTAAGTTGATTAAAAAGGAACAGAACGATTTCTAATAGCGTTCAAACTTATTGATTTGATATGTATGAAAAAGGCTGAATATTTTAGGTTATTTCATTCAGATAACAATTAAACTTTATGGACCTCTCGGCGATAAATTAATGCCGCTTTAGCTTGATCACGAACCTGCGTCAGGTTGCGACCCCAATCGCTGTCATTTCGAACATTTTGACAGCAGCTGGGATTAGAACCTGGCTCAGTTTCGCTTCAAGTAAAAACGGAATAAATAACGCTGCAAAAACGTCTAAAGAGCTTTACACCTAATGTATTGCGTTTTGGGTGTACAACGAGACGCACTTCAAGTCAGACTAGCCGTAATACGAATAAGACGATGCTCCTTTTATTCCCATAGCAAAACACATTCTCAGGAGGAAAATGTTGATAGTACCTTAATTCAAACTATTTGTGCATGTGTTAAAATTAATTGATACGAAGTAAACGATGTTCATTTTGTGCCGAACAATATAGTTCCTCAAAATATTTCGGAAGTATGCTCTATTTAAAAATGTTGAATCATTATTTTTTCCTAATCAGTTCGCTTATTTTATAGGCTCAAATGCGTTAGCTTGACAGTGTCAATTTATTTTTTCACATTTTGAATATATTAAAACAAGTAGGTTACAGTGCTGGAATATTGCCTTTCTCATATGGAAAGGTTATGCAATCGCTCTAAAAATTGCAAACCCAATCCCGGCCCGGAGGGCCTATTGTCATATGCCATTCGACTCAGTTCGTCGAGATCGGAAAATGTCTGTGTGTGTATGCATGTGTGTGTATGTTTGTATGTGTGTATGTGGAAAAAATGTCACCTCTTTTTCTCAGAGATGGCTGGATCGCACAAACTTAGTCTTGCACAAACTTAGTCTCAAATGAAAGGTACAACCTTCCCATCGGCTGCTATTGGATTTTTGGTTGATTGGATTTCTGGTTCCGGAATTACGGGTTAAAAAGTGCGACCATACAGTAAATTCTTATATAAACTGAAATGAAAAATTCTCAAAAGGGGGGGGGGGGGGAAATTTCAAAATCGAATTTGTATTTTGGATGCCAAATGACTTTAAAATCCATGAAACGTTGAGATTTGATGTAATCTCAAAAAAAAAAAAATTACGAAGATTGACTTTTTTGACTTTGCCACATTTTTGCCTTTCTCATTTAGAAAGGTTATGCAATCGCTCTAAAAATCGTCAACCTAATTTTTTTGGCTTGTATTGTCTTAGGTAGGAGTATGCAGTAAGGGGTTGCTACTTTAAAATTACAACTAGTTTAAAATTTCTTAACGGATCTTCCTCCTTGATCCGCCGCTGGTTTCAAGCGATGTTTCAGTGTCGACACATAGTGTCTCAAAATCGTGGCTGGAATTTTCTAAAGCGATTTTCACAAACTTGAATTTGAGGTAATATTTTTTAAAATTGTGAGTATAATCGCTTGAATTTGTTGTTCTAGGTCACTAACTGCTATTCAACGTCTGTTTGGCCATATTTATTACCAAATAGATGGTTCTGGATGTCTCAGGAAAAGTGACCATATTTCAAAATTAACAGTCACATCGACTTATCGGAGATGATTGTCCGATAATAACAAGCTTAATCTTAAATCAAAGGCATCCAAATAGCTTGCTATAACGTTTCGTTTGGATTGCTTATATGGTTCCGGAAATAAAAACTGAATTGTTCGGTCATACATGAAATTCCATTGTCAAGTGGAATCTGATTTTTTTCCAAGGGGGAGAAAAAATTTTGATTCAAAATTTGAAATTTTAAAAACCGAAGTCGCATTTTCGCTGTTAAATGTTTTTAAAATTCATGATTTTATGTGATCTCGAAAAAAACGTTGACAAAAATCTACGACTTTTTTTATTGAACTTTGCAATTTGTTTACCTTTCCAATATATAAAGGTTATGCTACAAAAACCATCCGAGTTGCATATACTTTTCGAATCGAAAAATGTCTGTGTGTATGCATATGTGTGGGTATGTGTGGACATTTATATCGGTTTCATTATTCACATTGGCTGTTATTGAATTTCAATTTGATCCTACCTCCTGTAACGGATTTCTTTCAAAGCGGTGAATCTAGGGATTGACTTTAATTATATTGATATTAGAATTGATCTGAGGAATACGATGAAATTAGAATTTTCAAAATTGAAATATCCGTATAGCGAGTAAAATAAACTATTAATTTTTACCTGGAAAATAGCATAGTACTGCTGCTAAAATAATATTTTTCCTAGACTCCATGAACGATTTCCTTCTAAAAGCATCTTACGGTTGTAGAGTAAATAGAACCGGAGATATAATCAAAAGAAAATCGAGAGTTTTAGCTATTTATCAAAACGGGGTAGCTCCCATGGACCGAGGGGTGATTTAATTAACACAAAGATTTCGATTTCTATATATTGGCCCTAGATGAATAATTTCTCCAAAATTGGTTTAAATCTGTGAAGGTCGACTTCAAGATCACTTCGCGTGAAATGGCCCATATATATTATTTGGACCTGGTAATTCAGATTTTATCAAGAGATATTATTGGATTAAGCAAACGAATCTAGAAAATACATTTAAATTCTCGATGTCGTGATAGCCCTCGTCACAAGCGCACAGACTACTCTCTGCAAGCCCAATACGTCGCACATGCTCATCGAACGTGTAGCGGTTGAACATATGCCGGGCAGGGGCGGATCCAGAAAAAAATTTCGGAGGGGGTCCGAAATTTCGCTTTTGAAATGTTCATTGTACAATAAGTAATATGTAATAAACTCATTTAATTTTTGGTGGTCTAATATTGTTTGGAATGATTTTGAGTTTAGAACGAACTAAAATAAAAACTATTTTAAAATTTCTCAACAAGCTACAAAATTTCGGGAGGGGTCCGGACCCCCAGGACCCTCCCCCTGGATCCGCCACTGATGCCGGGACATTACACGAATGAAGTCTCGACCCACATTACTATTTATTACTACAAGTAATAAAGGTTTACGAAAATAGGTAATTTGGTACCCATATCCATACTCCGGTAGTATTTGATTTATCTTGAATTATGGTCACTTCGCTCCAAGGTTCAGAAGCTGATAGGAGAAAACATTTAAAACAAATACATATTTCGTGACTATAAATGACCTAGAACTAATAAACTGAGAATGTTGATCATTGTTGTCTGGAAAGGAGTAGCATGGAGTCGATTGGAATTAAGTATAATTGAAAACACATGGAACGCGTTCTATACGGACTCCTTCAGCAATTTTAATGTGTTCTAGACACGAGAAACCAGTCGACCGCAAAATATTATCTTCGTCGATTCAAACGATATTTTGCAGTTGTGTTCGGTTTATGAATCTCCATAATTTTCTCTGTCAATTGCAGCATTTTGATACGAGAGCAATTTTTCAATAGGGCGTAGACGTTTCTAGGTGCATTAATTTCAAAAAGAAATTCGACTACTGCATTTTATACAGCAAAGCTATCTGAGAACGAGTTACAAGGAATGAATACTTCTGTACGAAAAAAATTACAGTGAAAAAATGTTGCCAATTTTCAGTAAAACAAAAATTTATACTAAAAATTTAAATTGCAAAAACATCCCATTTTTAAATTTTTTATATTTTGCTAACAAAAATCTAAAGAGTAAAGAAACATTTTGAATGCTATTGCATGATGGAGATCTTATCGGTAAATTTTTTTCTAACAATGACTTTATGCATGTTTTTTTTTAATTTCAACTAATTGACATACAAAACTGTAGTTTTTTACAAAATACAATTCTAAATGTCATTTTTTGACGGCGCCGGTGGTTGAGTGGTAAGCGTGACCGCCACTCATTCCAGTTGGCCTGGGTTCAATTCCAGCCGAGGTCGTTGAGATTTTTCTGAGGTGAAAAAATCTGTGGTCACGTCTTCCTTCGGAAGGGAAGTAAAGCCGTTGGTCCCCGGTCCATGAAATTGGTGGATCGATATCTAGTCCAGGTAGTGGAATCACCTCTCTGGCGTCGGTAAAGAAGAAGTATATCCAACTTCTATACTCTACTAACAAAAATATCCTCCTCCCGTGATACTTGTGGAGTGCGCAGTAGTATATACGGCCTCTAGCAAAAGCAAGTATCGGACTAACAATTCCTTCCCTTTCCTTCCGCGATCTACGTTCGGGCCTGGCCGGCGCCGGTATTGATCAGAAACACTTTAGGATTACCAGGAGTTGCACATTGAAAGATGTTTCGCTAATCCCAAGCATAATGTGCAACTTCAGCTAGTCCCGATCGATAACGGAGTAGCAGCCAGGGGTGGTCGCACAAGCTCAAGCACAAGCTCAATACAATTCTAAATGTCATTTTAAATCAAAATGCCAAATTCTTTCCAAATGCGATAATTGTTGAGATATTTTGAATTTTGCTCAAACAAAAACAATTAATTCGTGTAATTATTGTAGTTATTCACGTTACCTCATTATAACATGTCAATAAGCTAATGTTTATCGATTTAAATTTTCAATAAAGTTTTCAATAAAAGCAAGTTTTCCTTGCAACTTTTGACATATTTTTATCATTCATACTATTTGCAGTCAAAAATACAATTTTCTTTCTGATTTTGATTATATACGTCATTTTAAATCAAAATTTTAATAACAAACATTTTTTTAAAATGTGGTAGTTCTCGAGATATTTAAAATTTTGTTTTAACAACACAGTTGTTTTATTAAATTTCGACCTTTTCGTAAGTTATTTGCGTTTCTACATCTACAACAATAAGTTTTAAAAAAGATGCATCATATTTCCTGTAACTTTCTCATCAACGTCAAGGCGATATTGTAAACCATTTGAAAGTTATTCGAAAACAATCAGTATATTTTTCAACCATAAACTATATAGTTGAATAATATTTTGGTTGTTTTCCTATAACTTGCAAATGGTTTACAAAATCGTTGTGATGTCAAAGAGAAAGTTACAGGAAATTTTTTAAGCCTTTTGAAAAACCAATTGTTGTTGATATAAAAATGCAAATAACTATTACATTTAAGAAAATTTTTGTTATGGGCATTTTGATTTAAAATGGCGTTTAAAATTATATTCAAAAAGAAAATTGTATTTTTGACTGCAAATAGTATCAATTATAGAAATATGTGGAAAGTTGTTATGAAAACATTTTTATTGAAAGCTTCTCCATGAATACACAAAATTTTTACGCTTTTAAAGTGATAAAAATTAGATTATTAACTTTTTATGATGGGGTAACATGAATAATTTAGAAGAAAACCTGTATTAATCCACCTAGTGGTACGATTGATCCTATCTCATTTATCCAAACTTAGCTGGTTTTGTTCAAGAAAATTGTGGAAATGTGTATTACATTCTTATTATACTTAGCAGGTATTCCATGACTACCACGAAAGTAGTCACTGACTCACATTAAACAAAAAATTATAATATTTAATTAGCTTAATCAGCATGAGTTCAATGTTATCTTCATGTGATTATATTTTGAAATGTTGATGGAATATGTTTGGAAGTGAGGGGGGTAGGGGGTTGGTAGAGTGGGAGTGGATGATGCGCCAGAAATCCTTCATCTTATTTCGGTATATGGGGTGGACGAAGGAAATGCGCGTATGAGGGTGGTCCACAGGGAGAGGAGTGAAGAAGGAGAGAGGTGTAAGGGCAAGGGGAGGGATGGCGACACAATACTCAACTGCAAATTTTGCCTTCCATTTGAGACTTGGTATGAGAAAATCGATTCAGTCATCACTTCAGTGACTTCAATTGTGCAATATGCCAGGAATCTGGGACTTCCGGAATCGTCGACAGTGGACAATATATTCCAAGAATTTTTGATTGTCAATCATTAACCTAGACGTGTGAATCGAAGTAATTTGGTGACCATTTCAATAGTTTTTAGCCTCTGAGGTATTACGATTGTAACGATTTATATGGGAAATTCCAGTGCAACCTTATTAACCCTCAAAAAGGCAACCGGGTCTCAGAGGCCCGGAACGTTATAATTTTTTAGTTACAAACAAATGTGTATACAGTATAAGCTTGGGCATGGAAATTTTGATAAGTAGATTTGAAATCTATAACAAAAATAAAGAATTGTGAAATTTTCATTTGTTTGAATTTTTTACATGCACAAAAAGGCAAGCCTAGGGACGTTGCGATATTTTCGATACTAGTACGGAATCGATACTTCTGTTTCCGATGCTCGATTTTTTGGTATCGATACTTCAATCACGATACTTTACTGATATCGATACAATCTTCACGATATCGAAAAGAATCGAATGAACCAGTAGTTGGAAGTATTCGATTCGGAATTATGAACGATTTTGGAATTATTTCCAAGTGGAATGTGATAACCTATTCAGGCTAAACCATTGCGGAATCGGTTGTTACATTTGAGTTGCTACAATAACTGGAGCACCAATCGCATTTGATGAAAACATCGATTCCGAAAATTGCCCATTATTTGACAGTCCATGAGACTTTCTGATCAGCCAAATTATTTATTGTTTATCTTTTCTGACATTCGACGTCTGACATAATCGTCGACTGGATCCAACATCAAACGAATCAGATCAATAAAATATATTTGTCGAATGGGTGTTTCTGTTCCCAGGAGCAGAGCAAAACGTTAACTGACAAAACCCACTACTGAATTTCCAAACAACGGTTTGCAGATTACCTAATTCAGGGAATTAAGCTACTGTAAAAGCACAGACTAACAGACATAACACTCAAAAACAAAGTTTCGCCCGCTTACACGGTCATTTTAAATATATTTGTAGTTGGGACTGTGCCCACATTTGAAATTATGGCGCCACTGACCTATGAACAAACAGATGGGGGATAGACCACTAGTGAAAAATTGTTCCCACACCTGAGGGGTAACCCATCAGCAAATGAGTGTTTGGGACTGTGCATAAAAGGTGGAGCTAGTGTTCTGGGAAAATTGCCGGATCGATGTTTTTATGGGAATTCCCTCATAGTGTTATATCTGTTAGTCTGTGGTAAATGTGCGGAATCGAATGGCGATACTTTCAAGTATCGATACTACGACTACGATTATATCGAAAGTATCAGTACTTGCATTCGATACCAGTATCGATTCTAAGTATCGATGTATTTTATTATCGAAACGTCCCTAGCAAGCCGGGCCTGGCAGGCCCGGTGTGCATGCAATATTTACTAGAAATACCACGGGTTTTATACATTAATATTTATCTGAAAAAAACATTTTGATGAGTTCATCTTCATATTAGCAGGAATTTTTTTCATGTTTTGATTGATTTTATCTTTTTACCTTTTCTTATAAGAATTTTTTTTTTGAAAGTTTGAGCGAATTCTATACATTTCTTTTATAAGAAATGTAAAAATAGCATACGATAATGACGTGTGTCATATTTTTTGGGTAAATACTTTTATTTCACCCACTGTGATCTACTTGACAATTATTTGGATACAACATAACCTAACTCTGTCGTTATTGTCTATTTTTGTTGTCTATTCTTTGTGTTATAGTTGTCGTAATTATTCAAATTGTAGGATCTAAAAGCAACAAAAAATTGAAATGGCTATAAGACGATATGTCCATGTTTTCAATCGTCTCAAAGAATCTGAAATAATGGAAGAAATTCGAGCAAATTCAACAGCAGAAGATTCCGAAACTGATTTGCAAAGCGAGGAAGAAGATGTGAATGTTATTGCTTCCGACGATGAATCTGATGTAGAAATATATGAATATGTACCCCGGTTATGCATCAGAAGAAATTAATAGCAACCCAGAAACATTTATTGGTCGTGTTCAAACGAAATGGAGCTCAGAACCAATCGACAGTCGAGTGATCTTCCGAGTACTCACCTTTTGGAAAAAAAAAGATGGGTGGGTAATGTCAGAGACATAACCGGAGTGAAGTAGAATACACTTTAGACCGGTAAATTCTGCTCTGGAATAAGCAATTTCTGTGCGACTTCGTCGACTTTAGCACATTCATAGTTTATTTGGAGTATTTTTGGAATCATCAAGTTGACAATTTGCAACATTCTTTGAAAATATTGTTGAACTTTTATGAATAAAGGCACGCAAACGAGCGTTTGACCGTCGTCCTACTACCAGCATTAGAGAAGTAGCAGATCAGCATTTTTCGCTACATGGCCTGTACCAAACAAACCGCTCGTAAGTCCACCGGAGGAAAGGCTCCCCGCAAGCAGTTGGCAACACCCCCTGGCAACCCTATACCATCATATGGAGTTTGACAGCGACCGACATATATGAGACGTTATAGCTATAAAGCCCCAAACAAAGAATTATGTTCGGCACTATGCTCGATATTCAAGCATTCCACACGACGTTTTGCATCTTGTGGGATGATTTAATAATTTAATTTAATTGACATTTTGTAACTAAATACAGCTTCTAATCATTCGGTTCAAAATCAATGTTTTGCCTTTCATGGCAGTGATGCTGGCTGTACAGAGACGTCGTTCTTGACAGGGGCAGGTTGGCAACGAAGGCCGTGTAAAAGTGCCCCAGTCACGGTTGGCGTTAAGAAGCCTCATCGCTACCGAACAGAAACAGTCGCCCTGCGAAAAATTCACAGCTATCAGAAATCGAGCGGGCCTAAATTGTGACCCAAAATAAACCACAAACCAACAAGTTCTTTTCAGGACCAGCCAATTATAAAATATTATTATTATAAATGAAATTTTCCATTGCCTCCCTCCCCCTTTCCACCCGGCTTGAATAACTATCAATCTTGATGATGCTGTGCGGCGGGGGCACTAGTTTTTATTATAGTGGAAAATTTAGGTTTGCGCGTTTTTCCCAAAAGTTTTTTAGCTGTGCTGTTTTCAAGGAAGTTGTAGTTGAATTCAAAATAAAATAGTTTATTTCTATTGTCAGAGATGGACCTTCCAACGAAAACTAATCTGGCTCGCTTGGAATCGAATTGTATGGACCAACCACTGCTTTCACAAAATCTGTTATTTTCAGTAATTGAACATTCTACACACTAGTCACAACTATTTCCAATCAGCGCAAAAATCGAAGATTTTCATTCAGTACAATAGCAGATTTTCACTTTTAGAAAAACAGGCAACATTCTGGCCGAAACGGAGCACCTATATCGAAACATTAGAAAACGTTCGATTTTTGTAAATTGAATCATTACACTAACCTGTCTACAAATCACACAAATAACTTTTTTATTTTGTGCCATTCTACTTGAAAGCGACGGTATTGTTCACAAGTGGCTCACTTACCATCCAACGCCCTTGGCAAGCCACTTTCTGATGCTTGTAATAACAAAATTTCATTCTTTGTCGATAAATTGATGGCCCTGAAAAGGGCCTTTTGTTTGGGCAGTGTTCGGAATTTACTTGGAGCTGGTGTATATGGTAATAGTTTTGATGCCATCGAAGACGGCGTGATTGGCTAACTCTTCTAGCAGCAGCACACGGACGGCGGTTTGAATTTTGCGGGAGATGCTGCAAACGAACTGCTGTATGCTGATGCTGCAAACGAACTGATCGTGAACAACAGCATGCTGAGTTTTTATACCTGACTACAGCACAATGTAAGCTCGTCCTTTTTTGTGTTGTCCTCAATATGTGTTTTTCGTAGCTCCACCCCTTCGTTGGTCGAAAACATATTTTTGATAAAGAACAAAATTGAAATTGTGTTTTCAATACGGAGGTTATCGAACACTCAGGGTAAAAAGAGTAATGTAATACGGCACCTTGGTAAAATGTTTAAGAATTGAAACCTTTTTTGAATGCGCCTAGTAAACACGAAACTGTAAACAAACAAACAAATGATAACTTTTTCTTTTGTGTCATTCTACGTGAAATCGACGATATTGTTCACAAGTAGCTCACTTGCCATCGAACGCTCTTGGCAAGCTACTTTCGGATGCTTGTAATAACAAAACTTCAATTCGATTCTTTGTTGATAAATGGCCCGTACCAAACATACCGCTCGTAAGTCCACCAGAGGAAAGCCTCCCCGCAAGCAGTAAGCAACGAAGGTCGTGTAAAAGTACCCCAGTCACGGTTGGCGTTAGGAAGCCTCATCACTACTGAACAGAAACTGTCGCCCTGCGAGAAATTCACAGCTATCAGCAATCGAGCAGGCCTAAATTGTGACTTAAAATAAACCACAAACCAACAAGTTCTTTTCAGGACCAGCCAATTATATTCCCGTAAGATATAAATGAAATTTTCGTTTTCCATTGCCTTACAACCTCTTTCCTCCCGGCTTGAATTACTATCAATCTTGATGATAGTAATCGGCGGGGCACAGGCAGTTTCCATTATAGTGGAAAATTTAGGTCTGCGCGTTTTTCCCAAAAGTTTTTTAGCTGTGCTGTTTTCAAGGAAGTTGTAGTTGAATTCAAAATAAAATAGTTTATTTCTATTGTCAGAGATGGACCTTCCAACGAAAACTAGTCTGGCTCGCTTAGAATCGAATTGTATGGACCAACCACTGCTTTCACAAAATCCGTTATTTTCAGTAATTGTACATTCTACAGAATTAGTCACAACTATTTCCAATCAGCGCAAAAATCGAAGGTTTTCATTCAATACAACAGCAGATTTTCACGTTTGAAAAAACAGGCAGCATTCTGGCCGAAAATTTTGAAATGGAGCACCTATATCGAAACGTTAGAAAACGTTCGATTTGTGTAAATTGAAGCATTACACTAAACTGTCTATAAATCACAAATAACTTTTGATTTTGTGCCATTCTCGTGAAAGCGACGGTATTATTCACAAGTGGCTCACTTACCATCCAACGCTCTTGACAAGCTGATGCTTGTAATAACAAAACTTCAATTTCATTCTTTGTCGATAAATTGATGGCCTTGAAAAGGGCCTTTTGTTTGGGCAGTGTTCGAAATTTACTTGGTGCTGGTGTATATGGTAACAGTGTTGGTCCCATCGAAGACGGCGTGCTTGGCCAACTCTTCTGACAGCAGCAAACGGACGGCGGTTTGAATTTTGCGGGAGATGCTGCAAACGAACTGCTGCATGCTGATGCTGCAAACGAACTGATCGTGAACAACAG
The DNA here is from genome assembly GCF_030247195.1 of Topomyia yanbarensis. NCBI lineage: Eukaryota > Metazoa > Arthropoda > Insecta > Diptera > Culicidae > Topomyia > Topomyia yanbarensis. The sequence goes on from NC_080670.1 coordinate 118,797,977, forward strand.
CATGCTGAGTTTTTATACCTGACTACAGCACAATGTAAGCTCGTCCTTTTTTGTGTTGTCCTCAATATGTGTTTTTCGTAGCTCCACCCCTTCGTTGGTCGACCACATATTTTTGATAAAGAACAAAATTGAAATTGTGTTTTCAATACGGAGGTTATCGAACACTCAGGGTAAAAAGAGTAATGTAATACGGCACCTTGGTAAAATGTTTAAGAATTGAAACCTTTTTTGAATGCGCCTAGTAAACACGAAACTGTAAACAAACAAACAAATGATAACTTTTTCTTTTGTGTCATTCTACGTGAAATCGACGATATTGTTCACAAGTAGCTCACTTGCCATCGAACGCTCTTGGCAAGCTACTTTCGGATGCTTGTAATAACAAAACTTCAATTCGATTCTTTGTTGATAAATGGCCCGTACCAAACATACCGCTCGTAAGTCCACCAGAGGAAAGCCTCCCCGCAAGCAGTAAGCAACGAAGGTTGTGTAAAAGTACCCCAGTCACGGTTGGCGTTAGGAAGCCTCATCACTACTGAACAGAAACTGTCGCCCTGCGAGAAATTCACAGCTATCAGCAATCGAGCAGGCCTAAATTGTGACTTAAAATAAACCACAAACCAACAAGTTCTTTTCAGGACCAGCCAATTATATTCCAGTAAGATATAAATGAAATTTTCGTTTTCCATTGCCTTACAACCTCTTTCCTCCCGGCTTGAATTACTATCAATCTTGATGATGCTGTGCGGCGGGGCACAGGCAGTTTCCATTATAGTGGAAAATTTAGGTCTGCGCGTTTTTCCCAAAAGTTTTTTAGCTGTGCTGTTTTCAAGGAAGTTGTAGTTGAATTCAAAATAAAATAGTTTATTTCTATTGTCAGAGATGGACCTTCCAACGAAAACTAGTCTGGCTCGCTTAGAATCGAATTGTATGGACCAACCACTGCTTTCACAAAATCCGTTATTTTCAGTAATTGTACATTCTACAGAATTAGTCACAACTATTTCCAATCAGCGCAAAAATCGAAGGTTTTCATTCAATACAACAGCAGATTTTCACGTTTGAAAAAACAGGCAGCATTCTGGCCGAAAATTTTGAAATGGAGCACCTATATCGAAACGTTAGAAAACGTTCGATTTGTGTAAATTGAATCATTACACTAAACTGTCTATAAATCACAAATAACTTTTGATTTTGTGCCATTCTCGTGAAAGCGACGGTATTATTCACAAGTGGATCACTTACCATCCAACGCTCTTGACAAGCTGATGCTTGTAATAACAAAACTGCAATTTCATTCTTTGTCGATAAATTGATGGCCTTGAAAAGGGCCTTTTGTTTGGGCAGTGTTCGAAATGTACTTGGTGCTGGTGTATATGGTAACAGTGTTGGTCCCATCGAAGACGGCGTGCTTGGCCAACTTTTCTGACAGCAGCAAACGGACGGCGGTTTGAACTTTGCGGGAGATGCTGCAAACGAACTGCTGTATGCTGATGCTGGAAACGAACTGAGCGTGAGCAACAGCATGCTGAGTTTTTATACCTGACTACAGCACAATGTAAGCTCGTCCTTTTTTGTGTTGTCCTCAATATGTGTTCTTCGTAGCTCCACACCTTTGTTGGTCGACCACATATTTTTGATAAAGAACAAAATTGAAATTGTGTTTCCACTACGGAGATTATCGAACACTCAGGGTAAAGAGAGTAATGTAATACGGCACCTTGGTAAAATGTTTGAGAATTGAAACCTTTTTTGAATACGCCTAGTAAAAATGTTTTCCACTTGTTTGTTTCTGACCATATTTGCAATTTGCGTACTGAAATAAATCATAATTTAGGGTTTAACATAAATTGCTCTCCAGGGAGAAACAGTCCATGAAACAGAAAATGCAAACTTATTCTTTGAAATGATTTTGGTGGCCCTGAAAAGGGCCTTTTTTATAATGATACAAGTGAGTTCTACCTTTTCAACTTCCAAATCCATACAAAGTGCGTCCCTGCCGCTTCAGAGTATAGACGACATTCATTGCCGTTTTGCGCTTGGCGTGTTCAGTGTAGGTCACGGCATCTCGGATGACATTTTCTTGCACACCATCAGCATTCGTAGATTAAATCGAAGATGCATTTTACACCACCACGACGAGCCAGACGCCGAATGGCAGATTTGGTGATTCCCTGCATTTTATCACGAAGAACCTTGCGATGACGCTTGGTACGGGAACGCAAACATGATACCGCTCATTGTACCGCCCGGACGAGCATGTTGCTCGTGTGGTAAGCGAGCACCCACTGATACAAAACATTCCCGTATGTAATGAAACGCTTACATGCTCCTTTTTGACGGCTTTGCGTGGTATATGCTGGCAAATTGCGCATTTTCCTCGCTGTTTTCGAAGGATTTTCTGAAAATCCTTGTTTTGGTCTATTTATAGTAGTCGCAGTAATTTAATACGAAATACGTGCACAAATTTCCGATCAGATAGTGCAAAAATATTGCAATTTCGTCCAGTAGAACGGAAGATACTCGCATTTCAAATCTGGGAAAATTTCTCAACTGAAATTTTTGAAACGGGACCCCATATTGAAACGTTAGAAGTATTCTACTTCAAAAAATTGACCTTTTTACATCCATCGCCTTATACGCGGAAATCGGGATTTGCTGTATGTTCGTACTCATCATCCTGTAATTCCGGAACCGGAAGTCGGATCAATTAGAAATTCAACAGCAGCTAATGGGAATGCTGTACCTTTCATTTGAAACCAAGTTTCAAATAGTAAAGAATTTTGAAACCAAGTTTCAAATAGGTAAAGAATTCGCTAAGAAATAGGTATGACATTATCTTAGGAACTTGGTAAATTCCCCCAAGGCATCAAGAACCGCCATAGCTGGCCAATGTGGTCGAAGTGCCTTCGGTGGGTCATTAATGATCTAGACATGCAAAACCAAGTAATGTTGCACATATTTTAATATATATTGCATCATTTGGACATCATGGTGGTATCAGTGTAGCGGTCATGTCATATTCAGCAATATTTTTCAAATTTAGTAGAACCAGTCTGATTTGTTTGCGCCAAGAGTTAGACAACCTACCGTTGATCGACTCTTGCGCAACACCCTAGCAAGTACTCCTCTCCGCGATGGGAAGAAATTAAATTGCCTGTTGAGATTCTCCTGAAGACGAAAACCATGACGATCCTTCGCTTGGAATGCATGATGGAAAGGGACAGATAGAGCCAAAGGTTAGCTGACAGAATAAAACAGCTAGTAGGGTCGTTGATTTCCGAACTTGTCCGAAGAAATTTGCGGGAAAATACGCGCTTCCTGTAAGTTCGTACGAAATTACCTTCCCTAATCTGAGGATTAACGCTGCTAGTCCATTTCGTCCCAGTCCACCAAACGTTTTGGAAGCTCGCGTGATTTGTCCGGTTTAGTTTGTCCAAAGTAATTAATGTGACGTGATAGTACTGTGAATTTTGTCTAATTCTTTGCTCTCCCGCCCTAATAGCTCAAGTATAGTCTAAAAGGGAGTAAAAAGTGCGTTTGTAGGAAAGTGTGTGCAGAAAGTTGCTAGAAAAGGTAAATGTGCTCAACGTTAGGTGCCATTGACCCCAACGCATATGCTAACGACCCCGTTTGTCGTAGGCAGACGGCATTCTATTTTCTATTCCGCACAGCTTGCCGACGAACGAGAGAAGAGGCAAAACGAAGGAAAGCAGCACGCGCGCAAGGACGAATTTGAATCCGGCACCGTTACGCCGCCGGAAGGAAGGACGGTCCATCAATAAACCGTCTCCTTCAATCGCCGGGAAAACCATCGCAGCTTTTCCGGCCGAATAAAGCAAGCATCAGCAGCAACTAACAACCGCTGGTCAGAAACCGGCGCGGCCGATCGATGTAATCGCCCGTCATCGAATCGCCCGTCATCGAAACAGCCACCGTATCGCAGAACGATCGACAGCAGCAGCAGAAACCAACAGCAGCAGATTGGGTGAGTCGTATCGTTCTTGCTAGATAAGTGTGAAGGGTGGCGTCCAGGGAGGACGCCACAGTGATTTAATCCGGAAGAGCGCAAAACGCTCGAGAAGTCGTCCACGGACGGCTAGAATTAGGGACGCGTCCATGATTTGAGGTTGTGTGTCGGCCATTACGTTTTAGTCCGTCATTCACGAACGCCACACACAACCCATTTAATTAGTCACCCGGGTGCAAAGCAATAGCTGATTGATACGCTGGAGCCGTGAGGTGACGTCACCGAACTTTGGGAGGATTTTGGAAATGAGAAGAAAAGCACAAGCAGGTCAATGAGCACAGTAGGGAGAGAGTACACGCACACATCAGAAGATAGGCCTAGAAAGTTAAAAGCTAAAAAATACAAACATGAAATAGAACATAAATCTGCCGTTTTGTACCGTAAATAAATGTTGTTTAGTGTAAATGAAGCGAATGTTTTGTAGATTCATGTAGTACTCCCTTATGGTTTTAGTCTCGTTCTAGTATGGTTACGTCACTTCGTTCGGTGTAGTTTTCGTTTCGTTTCACTGTCTTCCGCTTGGCGGAATTTGATGAGTGGTGAAAGCTTCGCTTTCAGTATGTTTGGGCCACCTGGCGGTGAGTGGCTACAGTTCCAGTGATGATAAGTTAGGTATGGGGAATTTCTTACCGCGTATTCTCTGAGGGTAAATAGGTTCTTGATGATTGCTACTGACTGATAATAGGGTCGTCTACCCGACTTTTGGAGGCTGACTTTTGATAAGCCTGTCTGGTTCGATCCTGAATAATTTCTTTAGGTGAATTTTCTTCAGGGACTCGCCCTAAGAAGAGTCTCATCCGGGCAAACAAATCTTGGCGTGCAGTCTTCCTACGGGAAGTGGCGCATAAGCTGCACGCTTGTTAGGGATCGACCAGGGCTGGCTACAAATTGGCGCCCAACTGCAGGATTTTTTCGGAATTCTTGAAGTATATTTGGAGAATATTGTTGAAGTTATGATTGTTTTCGTCATTTATTTTCGTTCTTATGTACATACTTAGTCTAGGTTCATTTTTGTAATTTATGTAGTATTTAGGTTAATGTAACATATTTTGGATACCGTTTATTTTGGAGAAATATCATCAGGCATATTTTTGAGAAATTTATTGAGGATACAGAAATATTTCGGGGATTCTAAGGAATATTCTTGTGATGTTATCGTTGTGTGGGAACATTTATTAGAGATAAGGGTTTATATTTACCATTTTTTGTACATTTTCTATACTATTTATTATTTTATACATAATCAAATATAAACCAAAATGGCTTCTAAGTTTCCGAGAGCCGACCACTTAACCAATGAGGAAGTAGATTACGAGCTCATGATTCGTGGTAAGGTTGAGGTAACTAAAACTGATTCGGAAGCCAAATACCGACTACTACGAAACCTTTTTTACGAAGATGTGAGGGAAAATCGGGATTATCCGTCGCGGTTTACTATCGAACAAGAATTCGATCGCGTGTCAGGCATAATCGATGGCTTGAGAGGGAAGTTGGAGAGGGGTCCAGATGAAAGGTGTATTTCTCGTTTGAAACATTACGCGCTTAGGGTCGCCCGAAGCATCGCCGAGGATCCGGGATCCGAAGCCATGCGTAAAGAACTCGTGGGGGAAATTCGTAGTGTGTTGAACAAATTTAGTGGGAAGAAGGGTTTCGAAGATTCTCACTCAGAAGTTGTCAATAATCAGCAGATGGCATTGGAGTCAGGGAAAGATGATGGGAAAGGCGAAGGGCATCAAGACGACGGACAAGAACGCGAGGACAGGTCGTCTGATGAGAATTCAAAGCGATCCCTTGGAGCAATTCCTAAAACAGCGAGTGAAGAACAACTACGGAGGGAAAACCAACTTAACGACGAGAACAGAATGCTGAGAATGCAAGTGGCTGAGTTGAGGCGAGAATTGGCAGAATTTAGACTGGCAACCCAGATACCGGATCCGATGAGGTTCGTCAACCCTTCCAATCGAGAGCTTCAAGTTCCTGAGCTGATGAGTAGGGTGGAGTTCGACAGAGAAGCGCAACCGACACCGTACAACCGAGTCAACCGTCCAGAAACCGAACGCAGGCTGAGAGAAGAGGTACCACAACGACGATATAGCGGCATTCCGCAGACGAGACAGGATGAGTCCGATAGAGGACGAACGATTCGAAGGGAATCAGTCGAACGACGGATGGAGACAGTAAGCGACCGTTCCTACTACGATACACGAGACGGTCAGGAGCAAGCGCGACGGTTGAGCAGAATGTATAATATGGAGACGAGAATAGCTGAACGGGAGGATCCAGCTGATAGACGGTGGAGCGACAGACGGAGTTTTTCTCAGTGGGCTAGTCGAGGTAATCCCACCGGTGGCCTGCATCGAAGGCAGAGTGCAGTAATCCTGCAGAGTAGCGAGGACGAAGATGAGTATGACGCTGAGCAGTTTCGTCCAAGACGTCGTGTGAATCGACGAATCGCGGATCGTGAGATTCAGGACGCAGACCGGCGTATGGAGAAATGGCATCTAACTTTTAGTGGCAACCCCCGCCATCGATCGTTAGAAGATTTTCTCCATAAGATTCGTAGGCTAGCGCGAATGGACCGGATCGCAGATGACATCCTGTTGCAGCGAGTGCATACCATATTGCGAGGAGATGCCTACGATTGGTACTTGTGCTACGCTGACGAGTTCCTAGATTGGCAGGACTTCGAGGAGAAAATCCGCTACATGTACGGCAACCCGAACAAGGACCAGGGAAATCGTCAGAAAATTTACGAGCGGAAACAACTTAGAAACGAGCCGTTCTTGACGTTTAAGACGGAGATAGAGAGGTTGAACAAGCTTCTATCATCACCACTTGATCAGGAAAGGGTGTTTGAAGTCATTTGGGACAACATGCGTCCACACTACCGTTCCAAACTGGCGTGCAGAACTGTACGAGATTTGCGCAAGCTCGAATACTATGCGTACCGTATCGATGCGAACGATCCGGCACTCAGACAGTGTCGAGAAGGACCGACACGTAACACGACGGGTCTACACAACATCGAGGCTGAAGAGTCGACGGGATCCTATTCCGAAGCAGAAGAGGTGAACGCGTTAGGAAAGAGGTTCGATGGTGATCGGCGGGCAAAGGAGCAGTCCAAATCAGTAACGCGTGCTCAACAACCCAGTACCACGCCGGCAGTCGAACAGACAAATGGTCCCCTTTGCTGGAATTGCCGCCAAACGGGACATATTTGGCGAAACTGTAGACACGAAAAGCAGTTGTTCTGCTACATCTGCGGAACACCCGGTAAGACGACGGTGACCTGCGAGAACCACCCACGGATTGACCGGGACAGGATTGGTAATCCATCGGGAAACTAGGTCAGGAATGCGGAGTAGGGAACAACAGCATTCCGCCGACGAACGATGTTCCCAGTTCTAGTCCGTTTGAGGACCCGTTTCTGAAGGTGTGTGAAGTAAGGGTCCACACCGAGAGCAGCCCTCACGTAACCGTGAAGATTTTTGACACCGAATACGACGCTTTACTCGACTCTGGCGCAAGTGTCAGTGTAACGAGTATGACCGATATTGCCAAGAGGTATGGTTTGACGATGCAGCGTAGCCCACTGAAGATTGTCACGGCCGATAAAACTGTACATGAATGTCTCGGATTCGTACAGCTACCGATGATATTCAAGGGAATGACCAGAGTGATTCCGACGCTAGTGGTACCGCAAATTTGTAGAGACCTGATCCTAGGATACAACTTCTGGAAATCGTTCGGAATCGAGCCGATGATTGAGGGAGACCACGGATTCGAACGAGTGGCCACTGTTGAGACCACTCCAACGGGATATGGAAAGGTGGATACGATCCAATTCACCTTGCTGCCGATCGAGACGCTACCCGCGTTGAAGAATGTTGACCCTGATGCGACGTTGGATATTCCGGCTCTAGAGCTACCGGAACCATCAAAAACGACTCCGGAGACGGTAGAAACGGAACACGATCTGACACCCGTGGAACGCAAGGAGCTGATTGAAGCAATCAAGCAATTTCCATGCACAACAGAAAATAAGTTGGGTAGGACCTCGTTGTTGCAACACGAGATTCGGTTGACCGAAGAAGCGAAACCGAGAAGACAACCATGGTATCGGTGTTCACCAGCAGTACAAGCGGAAATGGAAGCTGAGATTGAACGATACAAGCAGATGGATGCTATCGAAGAGTGTTCGAGCGAGTGGGCCAGCGCTTTAGTACCAGTTCGGAAAGCGAATGGTAAACTACGAGTCTGTCTGGACTCTCGCAAGATAAACGCCTGGACTAAGAAAGACTCGTACCCGATGAGGAATATGGGAGAGATCTTTCATCGTTTAGGGAAGGCGAAGTATTATTCGGTAGTGGATTTGAAGGATGCCTATTTCCAGATTCCTCTAAAGGAAGAATCAAGGGACTATACGGCATTCCGCACACCGCAAGGCTTGTTTCGGTTCAAAGTTTGTCCGTTTGGGTTAACAAACGCACCGTTCACGATGTGCCGGCTTATGGACCGGGTAATCGGATTCGATCTCGAACCAAACGTTTTCGTCTACCTGGACGATATCGTGATAGCGACGAATTCGTTCAGTGAGCACGTGAGACTACTGAAAATAGTAGCAGAACGTTTGGCAAAGGCAAATCTGACGATATCGCTTGATAAGAGTAGATTTTGTAGGAAGCAGGTGACATATCTCGGGTACCTGCTAACGGAGAGCGGAGTATCCATTGACAATTCACGGATTTCGCCAATCCTCGACTATTCTCGTCCGAAGAACGTGAAGGATATTCGGCGACTGCTCGGTTTGGCAGGGTTTTACCAGCGCTTCATACGTGACTACAGTCGCATCGTAGCTCCGATATCCGATCTGCTGAAAAAGTCGAAAAAGAAGTTCGTGTGGACGGAAGCAGCAGAGATAGCGTTTGGAGAGCTAAAAGCAGCTTTGGTGTCGGCACCGATTCTGGGGAATCCAGACTTCGGAAAACCGTTCACGATTGAATCTGATGCGTCGGACAACGCAGTTGGTGCAGCGCTGATACAGCACGTTGATGATCAGCCGAGAGTGATCGCATACTTCAGCAAGAAGCTGAGTAGCACGCAACGGAAGTACGCCAGCGTAGAAAAAGAATGCTTGGGTGTGTTGCTAGCAATTGAGCATTTCCGCCACTACGTGGAGGGTTCTCGCTTCAAGGTGGTTACCGACGCACGTAGTTTGCTGTGGTTATTCACGATCGGGGTGGAATCGGGCAATTCGAAGTTGCTAAGGTGGGCTTTGAAGATTCAGTCATACGACATCGAGTTAGAATACCGGAAGGGTAAAAACAATATCCTGGCAGATTGTTTGTCGAGGTCGGTGGAGACGATATTTACCCTGACTGCCGATGTTGAGCATCAGGAATTAGCGGCGAAGATCCAGAAAGACCCAGCGAGTTTCCCGGATTTCAGGGTGATAGATGGACTGATCGTGAAGTACGTCAAAGGGGACAAAAAAGTGGAAGATGCACGATTCCAGTGGAAGAGATACCCGTCGAAGGTAGAGCGGAAGGAAATCGTCCAGGAAATTCACGATCGAGCTCATCTCGGTCCGGAGAAGACATTAGCAGCGGTGAAGGAGCGCTATTTCTGGCCACAAATGAGCAGCGAAGTGAAAAGGCAATGTCAGGCGTGCCTTGCATGCCAAACTAGTAAAGCGACAAACCAGAATACGACCGCGCCAATGGCAGAGCAGAGGAAGTTGGCTCAGTATCCCTGGCAGTTCTTGGCTATGGACTATGTCGGTCCACTTCCAGCTTCCGGCAAAGGCCGAAGTACTTGTCTCCTCGTCGTAACTGATCTCTTCAGCAAGTTTGTGCTGGTGCAGCCTTTTAGGCAAGCGACCGCGGAAACGTTGGTACAATTTGTGGAAAACATCATCTTCCTGCTGTTCGGTGTTCCGGAAGTGATCCTGTCGGACAATGGGACACAGTTTACTTCAGCGATGTTCCAAAGTCTGCTAGCGAAGTATAACGTGACGCACTGGAGAACTCCGAACTACCATCCTCAGGTAAACGATACGGAACGAGTCAACCGTGTAATCACGACAGCAATACGAGCCTCAATCCGGAAAGACCACAAAGAATGGGCCAATAACTTACAACAGATAGCCAATGCCGTGCGCAACTCAGTTCACGATGCAACTCGCTACACTCCGTACTTCGTTATGTTCGGCCGGAATATGGTTTCCGACGGTAGGGAATATCGCTATCTGAGGGATTCGCAAACGACCAACGATGGTCAGCTGAAGAACGAGGAAAGGGAGAAAATGCTCGAAGAGGTTCGGGAGAACTTGAAAGCGGCGTACAGCAAACACTCGTCCTACTATAATCTTCGCTCCAATGCCAATTGTCCAACTTACTCTGTGGGTGAGAAGGTTCTGAAGAAAAACATGGAACAATCGGACAAAGGCAAGGGATTTTCTGCAAAGCTGGCCCCCAAGTATGTGCCAGCCGTAGTGAAAAGGGTAGTAGGAACCCACTGTTATGACCTTGAGGACTTGAAGGGGAAGAGACTGGGAATTTTCAACTGCAAGTTTCTCAAGAAACTTACCCTTTCAAGTTCAGCTTTAACATCGATCACTGGTTGATCGAATAGAAGTCAAGCTATGTACCTCTCAGTATTTACTGATTGAGACAACGCACCATGATGCTTTTGCTCTGGTTGCAGAAAATACTGTACCGCAGTTCGTAAAGTTAGCATTGTCCTTCAGACAGTGCACCCCCACAACAACTTTCATTTACTGGGGGCAACCTTGTTGCTAAGATCTTCATTCTAGCTCAAGAAGAACTTTGCGAACGTGTTGGATTATGGTCATTTTATATCTCCTTGAGTTGCAGCACTCTTGGGTATAAAACATTTGTTACTGAACGAACTAGTTCCCCTCGACCTGAAGACAGAGCGAGTCCTTGATTTCATCAGGACGATGACCTATAAAACCAAGAACTCGGAGCCACCAGTGCGTTGATGAGGAGTACCGCGAAAATTCCGCGAGAAGCAACAAAGCGTGAGTTTAAGACGGGGGAATCTTAAACGTTGATCGTAAAATAAGACTCAGAAGTCCTACAGACGATGTTGAGCAAACCCGAGTTAATCGAGCTGTCAGTAACAAATTGCTTTAGCTGAATAGCGTTGCAATTTAAAGAAATCGGCAGTGTTCCTGGAAATTTAACCATGTTTGGAAAAAACACAGGTTGTATTGCATCGGGATACACATACCTTGTTAACTACCTATACGAGACATGTGCAAGGACGAAGAAAGGGGATTGTGCCTTTGCACGATCACCCAATGTATAAAATTTTGTAAATACTATTTTTCGGATATAAGTAATGTTAGTTTGTAATTCACAATGTTTCCTTATATCTATGTTAGTACTTAAAATTATCGTATATTTGCTTATATTCATGTTATGTGTTAATTGTTATTTATTTTCTTTGTTATTTATTTAAGTGTTTATTTATTTATCACAATATTTAACAAAAATTTTGGGATTTAGTGGGTTAATGTTTAATGTGGGAGTTTATGTTAAATGTGGGTTCACGTTGGGGTAGGGGTCCTTCGGGTTGATTGACATCTTGGGTTCCGCCGTCCGATTGTTCCTAAAATGAAAAAGAAAGCATTAAAATTTGTTCACACACTTACCTTTAACTGGAAGTCAACTTCCCTTCTCGGCATCCGTTAGAGCTGTCTTCAAATAGGCCGTTTGAGGCAATTCCCGTTTGCTGGCAGCAGTCCGTCCGGCGTGTGCTCGCCAAAAGTAGTTCCGGCCTGGTGCCGTGGTCCGTATCCGCTCCTAGTTTAGCTGCATGCAACATCCTTCAATTCTAAAATCTATCAATCTTTTGTCAGCCGGTCTGGCAAACATTAAAGAAAATCATGTAAACTCACCCATCGTCCGCTTCAAGAGTCCAAATCCGTCCGTCCAGAACCGTCCAGTGCCGCGCGGAAACATCCCTGCCTCCATCTAAGTAGAATTGTTTTGGTTTTTGGTGGGTCCGTTTTAGCCTGGAAAAAACAGTAAAAACAACAAAAATTAGTTCACTCACCTTCCATTACGTAATCCGTCTTTCGGAAACGTTTTATCTGCACGTTTTTTGAGCCATTTCGGTATAATATTTGGTAATTTACCTGGAAAATGTACAATTACCGCACAACACAACATTTCACTTGTGATATTTTTTGGTTTGACGTTTCTCTTCGTTGCGGGTTGGTAGTTCAGTGTATGCGTGAGTTAATGGGAGCTTTAATAGGTTTGGGTACTTTTTCATTTTCGTTGCATTTCTGTTTTGTCGAAAGTTTTTTTCGACGTAGGAAATGTAACGTAAGATGGATTTATGGGATATGTGGTCATTTAGGGTATGTGTTCGTATTGTCGGAATACATCCGGCGTTAATACATAACCAAAATGATTGTTTAGGGAGATATTTTCGGGGGATATTTTCGGGGGATTTTCGGGGGTTTTCGGGGGATATTTTCGGGGGATTTTCGGGAGATATTTTCGGGGGAATTATGTGCAGATTTCTCACTAGCTGAACTATTTCGGCGTAAGAGTCACTGCAAAGGAAATTATGAAGTTCAGTTCTGCGTTTTGTCTAGTAGAAAGTGTTTATTCAGGGAAGAGCTCTGAGGTGCTTTCAAAAGACAAAACTGTGCGGTAAATTGAGTGAAGGGATACATTTCCAACGTAAGGATTGGAGTAGTTCTGGAACTCAATAAGCCTGTTTCTTGTAGTATTTATGAAGTTACATTGGGAATTATGTTGCATTGAGAGTCGTAAGAAACTCAGTGTATGTTGTAGTGTTGGGGTTTCGGCTTGATCTAAAATTTCAATATTTTGGTATCAATGCCAGTATTTTGGGGAGTTGTTGCAGTCTTTGAGTGTTATATATCTGAACTACCGGAGCGCAACAGGGGAAATGTCAAATCCATCAGTATTTCTGTATTCAAGGCGAACCTAGGATTAGTTGTACATAACATTTGTAAATAGTAGTTGTAGTTTTTTTTCTATTGTTAGTCTTAGTCATTTTCGTAAAATTGTCCCTTACGAAAATTTGGTATTAATCCTAATACCAAATTTTCGTAAAACAAGCCTGGTGTTATGTAGCGGTCATGTCATATTCAGCAATATTTTTCAAATTTAGTAGAACCAGTCTGATTTGTTTGCGCCAAGAGTTAGACAACCTACCGTTGATCGACTCTTGCGCAACACCCTAGCAAGTACTCCTCTCCGCGATGGGAAGAAATTAAATTGCCTGTTGAGATTCTCCTGAAGACGAAAACCATGACGATCCTTCGCTTGGAATGCATGATGGAAAGGGACAGATAGAGCCAAAGGTTAGCTGACAGAATAAAACAGCTAGTAGGGTCGTTGATTTCCGAACTTGTCCGAAGAAATTTGCGGGAAAATACGCGCTTCCTGTAAGTTCGTACGAAATTACCTTCCCTAATCTGAGGATTAACGCTGCTAGTCCATTTCGTCCCAGTCCACCAAACGTTTTGGAAGCTCGCGTGATTTGTCCGGTTTAGTTTGTCCAAAGTAATTAATGTGACGTGATAGTACTGTGAATTTTGTCTAATTCTTTGCTCTCCCGCCCTAATAGCTCAAGTATAGTCTAAAAGGGAGTAAAAAGTGCGTTTGTAGGAAAGTGTGTGCAGAAAGTTGCTAGAAAAGGTAAATGTGCTCAACGTTAGGTGCCATTGACCCCAACGCATATGCTAACGACCCCGTTTGTCGTAGGCAGACGGCATTCTATTTTCTATTCCGCACAGCTTGCCGACGAACGAGAGAAGAGGCAAAACGAAGGAAAGCAGCACGCGCGCAAGGACGAATTTGAATCCGGCACCGTTACGCCGCCGGAAGGAAGGACGGTCCATCAATAAACCGTCTCCTTCAATCGCCGGGAAAACCATCGCAGCTTTTCCGGCCGAATAAAGCAAGCATCAGCAGCAACTAACAACCGCTGGTCAGAAACCGGCGCGGCCGATCGATGTAATCGCCCGTCATCGAATCGCCCGTCATCGAAACAGCCACCGTATCGCAGAACGATCGACAGCAGCAGCAGAAACCAACAGCAGCAGATTGGGTGAGTCGTATCGTTCTTGCTAGATAAGTGTGAAGGGTGGCGTCCAGGGAGGACGCCACAGTGATTTAATCCGGAAGAGCGCAAAACGCTCGAGAAGTCGTCCACGGACGGCTAGAATTAGGGACGCGTCCATGATTTGAGGTTGTGTGTCGGCCATTACGTTTTAGTCCGTCATTCACGAACGCCACACACAACCCATTTAATTAGTCACCCGGGTGCAAAGCAATAGCTGATTGATACGCTGGAGCCGTGAGGTGACGTCACCGAACTTTGGGAGGATTTTGGAAATGAGAAGAAAAGCACAAGCAGGTCAATGAGCACAGTAGGGAGAGAGTACACGCACACATCAGAAGATAGGCCTAGAAAGTTAAAAGCTAAAAAATACAAACATGAAATAGAACATAAATCTGCCGTTTTGTACCGTAAATAAATGTTGTTTAGTGTAAATGAAGCGAATGTTTTGTAGATTCATGTAGTACTCCCTTATGGTTTTAGTCTCGTTCTAGTATGGTTACGTCACTTCGTTCGGTGTAGTTTTCGTTTCGTTTCACTGTCTTCCGCTTGGCGGAATTTGATGAGTGGTGAAAGCTTCGCTTTCAGTATGTTTGGGCCACCTGGCGGTGAGTGGCTACAGTTCCAGTGATGATAAGTTAGGTATGGGGAATTTCTTACCGCGTATTCTCTGAGGGTAAATAGGTTCTTGATGATTGCTACTGACTGATAATAGGGTCGTCTACCCGACTTTTGGAGGCTGACTTTTGATAAGCCTGTCTGGTTCGATCCTGAATAATTTCTTTAGGTGAATTTTCTTCAGGGACTCGCCCTAAGAAGAGTCTCATCCGGGCAAACAAATCTTGGCGTGCAGTCTTCCTACGGGAAGTGGCGCATAAGCTGCACGCTTGTTAGGGATCGACCAGGGCTGGCTACATCAGTTTCTATGGAAATTTTCAGTGTGATTGTACTCTTCAACACGTAACTCCAGAACCGAAAGTCGGATTAATAAAAAAATCAATAGCGACCGATGGGAAGGCTGCATTTTTCATTTGAGACTAAATTTGTACAAATCGGTCCAGCCACCTCAGAGAAAAGTCGGTGAGATTGTTTGCCACATACATACATCCATACACACTTACACACACACATACATACAGACATTTTACGATCTCGACGAACTGAGTCGAATGGTATAAGAGATTTGGCCCTGCGGGTCTCGGTTGAAAAGTCGAAATTTCGACCGATTGCATAACCTTTCCATATGAGAACGACAAAAAGGAGCTTGAATTTAGACGGGCCTGAGAGGCCCGGCTTGCCCATTAATGTTAGGATTTTAGCTTGCCTTCACAAGGGTTAATCAACCTGTAATTTCGGAACTAAGAGTCACAACCGAATGAAACTCAGCTGCTGTCAAAGGTTTTACTGTATCTTTCATTTGAAAATAAATTTGCAAAAATCGGTAGAAAATTTGCTGGGAAATAGGTGTGACATTAGCTTACCCTAGTAACAAATGTAGTTTTGTGATAGTTTTATAGGCACTGATAAAATATAGATTGCACTTGCAGCGTGCTATAAAACTTCAATTGTTACTTGGGTTAGGAACTTGGAGAGTTCCACCGGAGGTCAATGTGGTCAAAGCTGTCTTGATTAATCAATAGTGATTCAGACCCGCAACCCACTTTAATATGTTTTACATCATAGTTATACCAGTTTATATGGGAATTTTGAATCGAATGGTAAATGACACTCAGCCCTGCGGGCCTCGTTTAACAAATTGATTTTTGCATTGATTGCATAGCTTTTCTTTTTAAGAGAAAGACAAAAGGTGCGAAATCGGCAAAGTCCCAAAAAACCGATTTTCATCAAATAATTTTTTTTAGATAACATAAAATCTCGACGTTTCATACATTTCAAAGATGTTTGGCATCAAAAATACGAATTCGATTTCTGAAATTTCATGAGGTTCTTCCTGGGGGATTCCATGAGAGACCGGCCGACCTCAAAATCGATTTGAACGCATCTTTACAGCTGTGTTCGGTTTATGAATCTCCATACATTTTCTGGAAATTCCAATATTTGGATGCAAGAGTAATTTTTCAAAAGGGCGGTAGACGTTTCTACGTGCAATAACTTCCAAATTTTTTTGGTCGATTACCCTATTTTATACAACAAAACTATCTGAGAACGAGTTACAGGGAATGAATACTTCTATAAGAAAAAAATATGCGCTGAAATAAATGTTGTGTCATTTTTCACAAAACCGAAAATTTATATTAAAAATTTAAATTCCAAAAAAAACATTTTTTCTATTTTTTAAATTTTGTCTACAAAAACCTAAAGTGAAAATAAACATTTTGAATGTAATTGCATGAAGGAGAACTTATCGATAAAAAGTTTTTCAAACAATAACTTTATACATGTATTTAAATTTCGTCCTAATTGACGTACAAAATTGTGATTTTATTACAGAATGTAATTCTAAGTATCATTTTAAACAAAATTCATTTAACAAAAATCTTCCAAAATGGAATAGTTTTCGAGATATTTGGAATTTTGCTCCAACAAAAACAATAAATTTGTGTAATTATGCCTTTTTAGAATATCAACATTCTAATGTTTGTCGTTTTAAAGACGTAAATAAAAAATTTTCAGTGGGTTTGGATCATGGAGAAGCTTTTAATAAACAAAGTTTTCTTAACTAAAACTTTCGACATATTTTTATAATTCATACTATTTGCCGCCAAAATATTTTTTTAATAGGAAAAAAAAATAAAATGCTCATGACAAAAATTATTATTCTGTAATAAAATTACAGTTTTTTTTTCTACAGGCAATTAGTATGAAATTTGAAAACATGTGTAAAGTTTTCACTGAAAAGTTCTCCATCATGCAATCACATTCAAAATGTTTCTTTTCTCTTTAGGTTTTTGTTGACAAAATATAAAAAATTTAAAAAATGGGTTTTTTGCATTTTAAATTTTTAATATAATTTTCTGGTTTTGTGAAAAATGACACAATTTTTTTTCGGTGTGATTTTTTTCGTGAAGGAGTATTCATTCCCTGTAAAGCTTAGTATGCACCTCTTGCGAAATAAGGTCGCGAAATATTTTTCCTTCTTCCGTGCGGAATTTTGACATTTGCTCGCGAAAACTAGTCTGTGTGTTTGCTGTTAGATGTCGCTTTTGATAACTGGAAAACGACATCAGCTGTTGTTTGTTTATTTCTTTTTTATATTTCTGTTGTCATTTAAATGTTTTAAATAATGTATTTTATTAATTCATCACGGATGTGTATGAAATCGGTAACAATTGTAAACCTATTTGCCATTCATGAAGCTCTCAGGGAAGTGACGTACTCAGCGTGAATCATATTTCGAGCATGATTAATCATAATGCTTATTTGTGACGGTTCCGGATGTCTCGGGGAAGTTCAGTCTGACCAATTTAGACAGCACAATTCCTGCCATCGGAAATTTAAATCATTGGCTGGCCATTTTCTATCTAAATTGACTGCTTCTACCGGTTCCAGAAGACCCAGGGAAATGATCGAAATTCGCTCAAACCAAATCTATTGTAATTGTCCGAATCGTAACTCTTAATCGGCGTTTGACCATTAAGAAGCAAATCTGATTGCCTTGGCCGCCTTTACCGCTTTCACAAGTCTCGGGGAAACTACCTTTCGAAACACGCTTCGGAATCCGGAAATATAACGCAAATATAACAACCGACTCCGACTCAATCGGTTTCAGGTCGAACCAAACCCTAGGCTTTAAACTTTGGCTGACGTTAAAAATCGATTATGATAACAATGGCTACTACTAAATGTTCTGGAAGTCTCAGGGAATGCTACCAATAATCAGTACGGATACAAACCTATTTTTGGTATAACAATTGTGAGAATCGTAGTTCAAATTTATTGCCATAAGTAATTCGTGGTAATTCTTATTGCATGAAACACTAGAGAGGTTTAAGGAATTGCGCATATTGCTACTACTTGCATTACTGCCACAAGAAGCATAATTGTCCCATGTGTATAGGGATTCCCATAGCACATGGGACAGTTTTGCTTCTAGCGGCAGAATACCTCACACAAAAAATGCTGTTCAAGTCTGATATTACACCGAAAGTTAGACGAATTAACTGAATTCTAATTTGATGGTCAGATTGACTTTGTATGTAAATTATGGAAAAGATGTTATAAGCCTTTTACAATCAGTCATAATACAATAATACGTTATAATCCATTTAAAACGAGTGTATTGCTAGTTAGGCACTTTTCAATCAGTTAGGTCCTTTCATAATCAGTTCGGTCATAAAAATCAATTAGGCCCTTTTATTAATTGTTGTAAAATCGCTATCAAAATTCTTCATGATCAAATGTTGCGTTATGTACGTGCTCGGGTAGATATTTGTTAATGGAAAACATGAAATTTAGATTTGTTACATTTTGCAGTTAGGCCCTTTTCAAATGTTTGGATAGAACTGGGTAGAGATAAATTGTAATTTTAATTGTAAATTTATTACCCTGTTGGTTACATATGTCAGGTCAAGGAAGAAAAAAAAATTAATAAAATTATAAATTCAGAATCAAAACAAGTATGACCCAAAAAAGCTCCTATGTCTTTCACCAGTAGCTGGTCGAAAACACTACGGTGCGATCTTTTCAATTTCGTCCGAGTTCTCCGCGTCTAGCAACTGAATCTTTTTCCGGAAGTGTTTTTCGATTGATCTGCAAATCATCATGCTTCGATCACTGCCCACTAGGTTGATGGTGATTCCGTTCTGTTAAAGAAGTGGGAAGAAATACAATCTATAGGATCACAAGAATGAGTCACACTTACCGAATCTACCGGTGCGTCTAATTCGATGTTAGATTTCGCAATCGGCTCGTCCCTGCTAATCCATCGGCAGGTCGAAGTTGATGACAATGGTCACCTGTTCAACATCGATACCTAAGATACCTAAGGCGGAAGAATCTCTCCGTAACCTGGTGTTGCAGCCAGAATCAAGTGGTGAAACTTACCCCTAGACAAAACGTTCGTTGCAATCAATACCTTCTCTAGTCCGGCTCGGGATCGATCCAGAACGGCCAACCGTTGCTCCGCCGTTAGATCACCGGACAGTACCGCTACTGAGTGATTATCCTGGTCCAACCGGCCGTTTTGCGTGCCTGTTTCGAACGATTAACAATGCCGAAAATAAGTTTACTTGGAGTTTACAACTGTCCTATACATCATATGACAGAAAATGATCGCTTGTCCGACGGTAATCACACCGTACATGTTTGAAATGGCTTGATATTTCTCGTCCTGGTTGCGGCATTTGACGTAGTAGTGTTTGGTGTTATCGAGTGATTCTTGCTCCCGCACCAGAAGAATCATGATCGGATTGGTTACGATGTACTGGGCGAATCCCATCACCTCCCGCTCGTACGTGGTTAAAAAGAACAGCGATCATTACGCCCGCCTCGTCCGGTACAAAAATTGCAATCTTCTTAAGGTCGAACGCCCGGCTGTTCCGATGATGATATGATTAGTCAGCTTCGCCCCTTTGACAATTTTCTCACCGCGAACGGTTTAACCAAGTTCGATTTCCGCACAAAACTTTGCCGTTTTGCAGCTACTTTCCCCTTCTGAATTGCCAGTTCATACGTGGGGAAAGGCAAATCACCTGCGGATAGTTTTTCAACGGATCGACTCGATTGAGCATTGCCAGCACGAAGGCAGTGGTTTTTCTTGTTCCCGACCAACTCTGGGCGATTATGTTCTGTGGCGGATCGGCCAACAGAGTAGGTTGAGCCGTCTTCTGAATCTTGGAAGGAGCGTTGAAACCCATAGCATAGACTCCCTGAAGCAGTTCCGAATTCATGTGCAAAGCTTCGAAAGTTTTAACCAAGTATCGCGGCGAAGAAGGATCCTTCACCCCCAGATCCAGCTTTGATTCTACTAGACCTTTGCGAATAAGTTTAATTAGCAAACTTGCATCCGCCGGGCTAAAAGATGAATCATGGATAATTTTAAAGCTGATATTTAATATTTCTGGAGAAAAATTTGAATAGGACGTAAGTAACAATGAGATTCTTTTTGGTGTGTTTCTCTTCTGTTAATTACTCGGTCGTTTCAATATTTAGTACTCAACTCTTTGCCTAATATTCTAGTAAAAACTATCGGCTTTCGATATGTACTGGAAAATTAGTGTAAAGTGTTATAAAGACGTAATAATCGAAACAGAAAGTAAACAGAGAGAGGCTCTCAATGCTACTTATGTCCTAATCAAATTTTTCTCCAGATTTCGACTTACTTGAATGCCTCTGCATCTTCCGTGGAGGAAGCTGTTTCTCCATTTTCGCTAGCAGCTTTTTTTTCTTCAGGAGCTGCTAAAGTCTTAATTTCTGTAGCTACCGAAAACAAAACTGCAGGTGCAGCCGTTTCTACGGGAGTAATTTGATCGCTGGTTCTACTGGCGGTGAACTAGAAGGTTTTTCCGCATTCTCTTTCTTTGGGCTGTCAGCCGCCGGCTCTGGTTCCTTATCCTTAGGGATACTCAGATCGATAACCTATTTGTATTGAAAAGAAAAATTCAAAACCTATAGAAAAATTATCGCTCCAAAAATAGGTTAGTTGGTTATGACAAAAACAACACTTACCGAGTGCAGAAATTTCCTGATCCTCCCTCCGCCTTTTTGACCCAGTTATCGGCAGCACTTGCCATCGTTTCGACCGGGTATTAAAATTCAAAAGCTACAATATATGGAAAAAGTTCCTAAACAGCACGGATACTGTCACTCCGGTGGTTTATTCCTTGCAATTGGCTGAACTTTTGCCCAGAGCGACCTTTCGGAAAAAAACGCCTTCTTTTGTCTGCTCACTTCGCTGCCATGAAACCGATGATGAGCGCTTTTTTCCAAACGAGTCACACGGTTGGCCCGATTGAATATGTCGCGCGAGTAGAGTATGCTTCCATTATGTTTGTTCTGTAAATTGACAAGGACATCTAAATATGCAAAGGAATGCTTGGAGGAGAGAAGCTACTGTTAAACAAATACCGAAAGAGAAAGTCCTTTCCGAGGATCTTGATGTTGTATTTACTGTTGGCCCATTATCACCGTGTTCTGCTGCTGGGTGGTTACCATGGCATTATGTTGCTGGTGTTCGGTGATGTGTATCCGCTATGGTTGCTGTTCGATCTGAAAAAAATTATGATGAAAAATATCCGTGAATGAGTGAACGCGAGCTTTTGAAAGAAGAATAGGGTATTACATTACAATGTACTGAACACGGTACGGATCCTTCGAAACTAAAAAAGGTAGTAAAAATGACTCACCTTGCCGCACCAACTGAATAAAAAAAGTCCTCCTGCACGCGGCGTGGTACAGTACAGTATGCTGCTGCTACTGTGTTTGAAGGTGCTATTAATGTATCTTTTTTTTGCGGTTGACCAATGGTCTTCTGCATTTGGCCCTGATTGGCTTGGATCGATTGCACTAGTTGCGGTTGCTGGCCAGGTTTTACCGTCAGTTGAACGTTGTTGCTACCGATCTGTCGGATGATGGTCATGGTCTGGGGGAAATCTTAATTTTCTGATGTTGCTGGCGATAAGCACTGGAATTGTGGTTGCTAGCTGCTGCTGGGATGGAATTACGAGCACTGTGGAGGCAGCGATATTTTCATGCAAGCAACTGGTAGGAGCCAAGGCAGTAATATGACGTTTGTGTTTGAATCTGATTTCTCTACATCAGGAAGGTAACCGCTGGTAAGAATAGTGGCAGGCAAGTTTTACGACAGAATGTGCCGATAAAGTGTGTCCGTTGGGTCCATTATTCGTAAAAAAAGCTCTTGTTGCTTTGTTGGTTCTGAGCTGTAATTGCTGTGGTTCTTTTTTGAGAGATTGTTGCTGGATTTGGAGTTGTTGGTACTGCTACGGTTGTATCGATTTAATGTTGGTTGGCTGATTGCCTGATCCAGGATGTTGAGCTGATTTGTAGCATCTGGTTGTTGTTGATGAAAACTTATCAAGTAGATAGATGGCTGCTGCTTCTGCTGCTGACGAAAAATGCTGCTCTTGTGGCTGCTTTGTTCGGGTGTGCCTGTAAATAATAATAATTACTAGAAACAATCACAATTCCAATAATATTTTAAAACTTACCATTCAAATTCAAAATATTGATTCTCAAAACTACAAAATTTTGACAGGTCGCGATGAAAAAAAATACAAAAAATTACTAATCTTGTGTTTTTTTATATTTTTTCATTGCAACCTGTCAAAATTTCGCGAGCCTCCGTGCGAAATAATACCATTGACCATTATTTCGCAAGGAAAAAGTTTGCCTTGGTGACAGCGCATAGAAAGCAGCGCTATCTCGCGGAAGTATAATGAAACTTATTGTTTGTCGAACCGTGTCTCGGCTAACTGCATTTTTCGTTATAGTTTTCGCGAGAGCTGCGTACCGCTTACGAAATGGAAACGAAATTTTTTTTCGCGAGCATTTCGCGACGTTTTTTATGCATAGGTTTTGTATAGGAAATTTCATTTCGCAAGAGGTGCATACTTAGCTTAAATCGTTTTGCTGTATAAAATAGAGTAACTGAACAAAAAATTTTGAAATTAATGCACGTAGAAACATCTACGCCCTTTTAAAAAATTGCGCTTGAGTCAAAATAATCTTATTGGTTGTTGAAAATGTTTAGACTTCCATGCCTGTGAAACTTGTAAAGTTTCATCGGAATATAAAATAGTCGTCACGATTTTGGAGATTTTCGGACGGATCTTCGTGGAAGTCCTCACATACGATAATAGGTAAGATGACCGAATTCTCGCATCATACATTTATATCTGTAAAACTGAAGGCAATACATCAAAAATAAAAAAAACAATGAGTTGTATGCAATAGTCTGCACTTGTCTGTCAATTTTGCTCGATCTATCCAAATCAAAAAGAGTAAACAAATGAACATTGAAAACCCTTCGAATTGGCTCCGGGTTCTTCTATATAGAAATATGGAGCTGAAGTATGTCGTATCAGAATAAAAATTCGGCAAAGTATTGTAGTACTAATGCAGAAAGAGCACCGGAAATTCTATAAGTCAGTTTTCGTCAAGAAACTAAAATACCGAAGTTGTTCCGTAGGAGGAACTATTCTCCAACAAACCATTACCTGGAAAGTACCAATTCTTGGAAAACAATATTTCCTTTCGCAGAAAAGTATTACCCAAATTTAACAAATAACCAGATACTCATTCCCCAGAAATTCCTAGCTGACGGTTGCCCTCGCAATCAAAATGCTGCCTTTCAAACAACAGGTGCAGATAGGCTGCCAAACCAGACATTTCTTATTGATCTTGGACAATTTCATTTGTTTGAAAATGTTTGCAATTTCCAACTTCCCCCCAATCTACACATTTTGGCTATCAACAAACATTTCTCAAACACATTAATACGTTGGTGACTGTTGCTACATATCTATACTTTTACGATCTCCCCAATTTCGTGCAAATTGGTCGGATTTTCGCAATGCTCGAGCAAAACTTTGCTCCTCTTGCTTGAAGACCATTTTTATAACTGAAGAGCAAACGGTAAAATCGAATAGGGGTAAAATTCTGCACACTCCTATAAACCATCCATATATGTGGGAGGGGGGAGTTTTGTATTTTGTGATGATGTGTGACGACAGGGGGGTAGGTGGTCATGTCATGCTACGTAGCTTTTTTAAAGAGGAATGGGTTAACCTGATGTCACGACAACCTTACCCGTTTCATCTAACTAACATCGTTCTTTACTTTTTTTTTATTTTTTACGGCGACAAGGGGTGGGGGGAGAGTTACCGTCAAGCTACGTAATTATCAGGGGGTATTTAGAATTTTGTGACGAAATGCTACGATGGGGTAGGGGGGTGTTAAAAATCCCTCACTAAAAACTAGGAGTGGGTAATGTCCGGGACGTAACCGCGGTGTTGACGTAGGACTAAACTTGGGCATATCATATGACATTCATGGATAATTTGAGCCAATGCACTTTTTGAATGAATGTTTACTGGAAATTTCATGTCGAATGAGATTGCCACATTCACTGATTTTCTAGGACTTGCAAAAACCTTCGGGTTTGTAGATTAATTTGATAAACATTTGCTTATATGAATCACTGGTAAATGTATACAAGAATTGACAGGCGCAAACTTATTAAATGGAACTTTCTAATTCAATTCTTTCTCCATTATGTTTTCATCCTAAAAAGAACGGTTTGTAGATAACTATGTTTGGTGATACCAGACGAGAATCCTTGCTAACGATTCGAACCTTGCCCGAATTCGCTTCTGCTGCGTACATACACGAACATTCCCCTTTCGCAGCTCACATCGAATGAGCATTGTATATCGGAATGCGATCTCTTTTATAAACTTCTTAGTGCAGATGGTAGTCCATCCCTTTGTGCGACAAATGAAAATATTTTCATCATTCGTTTTGGCGTGGCATTCGCTTAGTAGCAGGGTTGCCACATTCACTAATGTTCTAGAAAGATTTGCATTGTAGATTCTTTCTAAATAAATTCTTTCTCCATTATATTTTCATCCTAATAAGAACGGTTTGCAGATAACTATTTTTGGTGATACCAGACGAGTACATACACCAGATGCGTACATACACGAACATTCCCCTTTCGCAGCTCACATCGAATGAGCATTGTATGTCGGAATGCGATCTCTTTTATAAACTTCTTAGTGCAGATGGTAGTCCATCCCTTTGTGCGACAAATGAAAATATTTTCATCATTCGTTTTGGCGTGGCATTCGCTTAGTAGCAGGGTTGCCACATTCACTAATGTTCTAGAAAGATTTGCAAAAACCTACGGGTTTGTAGATTAATTCGATAAACATTGGTTTATGTGTCACTGCTAAAGTACAGCAGACTTGACAGGCGCACACTCAATGCAAGTTATTAAATGGAACTTTCTAATTCAATTCTTTCTCCATTATGTTTTCATCCTAAAAAGAACGGTTTGTAGATAACTATGTTTGGTGATACCAGACGAGAATCCTTGCTAACGATTCGAACCTTGCCCGAATTCGCATCTGCTGCGTACATACACGAACATTCCCCTTTCGCAGCTCACATCGAATGAGCATTGTATATCGGAATGCGATCTCTTTTATAAACTTCTTAGTGCAGATGGTAGTCCATCCCTTTGTGCGACAAATGAAAATATTTTCATCATTCCACATTCACTAATGTTCTAGAAAGATTTGCAAAAACCACCATTCAAAGCACGGCTAATTAATGCTTTTACAAAATCATTTCTATCAAAATTTACGGTAAAATCTACGGAATCTACTACACAATTGTTTTAATTATTTCCCAACAAATCGCGCAAAAATCTGTTCCGTACAGCACAGCGCAAATAATTGACGTTGGAAAACAAATCGGCAACTTCAGCTGCCAAACACTTAGAAACGATCGAAGCATTTTTCCGTTAATATCACTTTTCTGACTCAAATTGTTGTAGGTATTTTATTGCTTCCGTCCAATTGGTCAGTTTATTGGTTTTATCGCACATTTTTCGGATATTATTATAGAAAATAACTAACCCGATAAGAGGGAAGTTATTTTCCAAAGCACGAAATGGAAATTTCAATTGTAATTCTTCTGAGAACGATTTTGTGGTCCTAATAAGGACCGTTTGTTGTGAATATTATTTCGCCGTTTCCCGCTCGGCATGATGATTATTCGCTTGGCATGGATAGCGCACAGATTGGTATTTTCCAACAAACTAACCAGGTAGGCCTCGCTGGCTTCTTAAAGGGCCATTACGGCTGAGCTCCGGAAGAGTAGGTTTTGAAATTCTGTGCAATCTCACGGACCAGGCACTGGAAGAGCAGCTTGCGAATTAGTAACTCTGTCCACTTCTGAGAGCAATGAATTTCACGCAGGGCGACGACTGTTCTTGGTTGGCAGCGATAAGGCAGTAGCTATGATTTGGTTGGTGGTCAAAATGCAGCTTCTCGTTGAGCAGCACACGTACGTGTGTTCTGCTCTGTGGCTTACACACGTCTGGCTTTGAGAAAAACTGTGACACCCATATTTATAGGTTTTAGCATTAATGTTGATTCGCATTAAAAGTAGTTTTTGAACTTTTTAAACAAGTTTTACATAGCAAACAAGGTATCAATAGCAAGCGTTGAACGTTTTCCTTTCGATTTATGAAACAAAATTAGTAATTCCTTGAGTAGGAGAAAAGTTATTAGAGTTCAAAGTGTACGTAACGCATCCGTTTTGAAAATTTTGAAATGACACCCAGTATAGTAAAGAAAGACGTAAGTCCTACGTCAAAAAGCTACGTCATTTATGGATGACAAAATAACAGGTACGCAGGGGTTTTAAATAAATGTTTAAATGAAATGCATCACGTTTAAGTGGACCAAATTTTGGTCGTAACACGTAATTTGCTACTTCATGTAACTGTTTCAAACAATTTGTAATCCGATTCACCATCTGAAACGTGTTGTTACTCTAAACAACGCTTTCCCCGAGCCCGAGGAACTACTCAGCCATAGAAAAGTTCTTTCTGAATAGCACATTGAGAATTAGCGAAAACATAACCACCACATTTATATATAAGTGCCAACTGAACAATTCTTAAAATAACTCAATCAAAAGAATGATAACAATTCAAATATTTAGGTGTGTGTACTTTGTTTAAATTCTCATTATTTTTGTAATCACAATAAGCATTTAAGTGAATAAAATCTAAACGAAACGTTTGTTAGAAATTTAGTTGAGAAAATTGAATTTTCAGTCAAGTAATTTTCTGGGCTTTGGTACTTTCTGGAAATTAGTTTTCTGGGAATTGATGTATTCTGGTAAATGTATTTCTAAGGAAAAATCTTCGAAATTGTATTTGTTGGGAGATGGTTTTCGGGAAAATGTTATAGAATCCTTTAAGAGAGTTTTGGAAGTTAGTGAGCCCCTTATTCTAGTTCTACAGTTTAAACGTTCAAAATGTGATTTACAACAATATAAATCCGATTATTTTAATCGCTGTATCAGTCAGCAGACTCAAGGTGTATTGGTAATAACACAAATTACTGTTTCATGTTACCCCACATGAATCGTTTATATAGTTAAATCGTTATCTTGCGTATATTTGAGTTGGTTAGCAATCATATATCTAACAGTAACGTTTATTGTTGTATACTCGATCTGTACGTAAGGGATACTAATGATATGCTCTTACCATTGAAGTGGAGCTAAATTGTAAACATTATTATTAGCGTTGTCTCCCAAGTAACATTTATAGTTTTATAGCATGCTACATATGCAATCTATGTTTTATCGGTGGTTATAAAACTACCCTTTACGGTATTGTTATTGAATTGTTACTAGGGCTGTCCATCGGAACAGAAACATGTTGTTCCGCTGTTGCAAGTTACCCCGTTTGACGGTAATGCTAATTAGGCTAATTAACTATGATATTTTTTGTTTCGAATGTTACAGAGTCGACATTTAGTTTATAAAATTCGTGGCTGGCGAGCCATTGTATATAGGAGCAAAGTGTACTAAGAATTTAATGGACATTTCCACAATTTTATTGAACATAACCAGCCATGGAATCAGAGTTTGGTGATATGAGAAAGGCACAATTGCCCCACTAGGTGGATTTAAAAAGGTTTAATATGTAAGAGATCAATCTAACAAAATCGATTTTATTTTAAAGAGCTCAGAACAATTGAGTACTAGAATGATTGTGATATTTTTGCCATTCTCGTGTAGCTTATGCAATCGCTCCAAACACTGAAGTTTTAACAAAGGCCCGGAGGGTCGAGTCTCATAAACCTATCAACTCAGTTCGACGAGATCGGAAAATGTCCATATGTGTATGTATGTGTGCATGAGGCAAATAATGTCACCTTTGATTCTCATAGATGCCTGGACCTATTTACACAAATGAAAGGTACAACCTTCCGATCGGTTGTGTTGAATCGGACTTGCGGTCCCTGGGTTACGGGTTGAAGAAAGCTGTAACACAGCATATTCTCATATAAAAGAGTCCACCATGAAGTCCAAACGATGTAATACACATTAAAATATGTGCGACATTACTTGAATTTACGAGTCTACATCCCTAATGACCAATCGAAGTAGCTTTGATCACAATGACCACTTATGACGCTTCTTGATCAGTGCTGCGGAATTTTAAAATCAGTTTCCTAATTCTGCTTGTATTTACCGAAACCAACATTCAGATTCACCGCCTCCCTCATTCATTGACTTTCCACTTGATAGAAATTTCATGCAAAATCGAACACTCGAGTGCAAGGGAAATACAACAAACCGAAGCATTTATTTGTTATTATGTGGACAGTTTCAAGACAGAAGATGACATCTTCTACATTTTCGAAGCCTAAGTGAACTGCGTAATCTATATCTGGTGCACTTTTGCTCAATATAATCCCTCTCGTCGCTATCATAGAAACAAAATTCAGTTTGCTTCTGAAACCGGACATATCCGAACCAGAATGCGCTGTATCGGGAAAACGAATAACGAAGGAAATCGCGGCGGGCATGAATTGAATTTCGTTTCTGTTTCAAGTTCAGGCAGGGAGGTCAATGTTTTTAAGCTCTGTTCTTGATGCCCCCAGGGAACTTGCTTACTTGCAAGTTAATGTCACACCTATTGACCGATTTTTACAAACTTTTTACAAACTTCGATCTGCAGTTCTAGGCCAGTGATGGCCAATCAAAGATTCTTTGAAGTTACTGTCCACTATCGACAATTCCGGAAGTCCCAGGTATCGGGCATATTCCAAAACTAAACCCATACCAGCTATTCGGCGATAGTTGAACCGATTTTCACATCACAAACCAAGCATGAAATAGAAGGTTTAAAATATGGCTGGTGCACCCCAGGTCATATCTTCACCTCCATCTCGAAATCTCGTTGGTCATATTGACGATTATAAAAGATCATTGTCCCTGGAAAAAGGCCATTTCTCAAAATTACCAAACTCATGTCAGTTTCTCGAATATGGTTGGGCCGATTTTCACAAAATTAGTCTCAAATGATATACCTTCATAGACTGCCGCAAAATTTTGTACGGATCGGTTATATTGTTCCGGAAATATAGACTGAATCGTCCGTTTACATATGAAACTTCCATATAAGCCGGAACAATCATTTTGCCTTTCTCATATAGAAACGTTTTGCAGTAACTCTGGAAATCGTCAACCTAATCCTGGTCTGGAGGGCCGCGTATCGTATACAAACCGACTTCGAGATCGGACTTTTTTTCAATCACGAGAAATAGTTTCGTCTTCGACCATAAATTTCGTGTAATATACACACAAAAAATGATGAAATTTACACGACCTGTAAACCGCCTTGGTTGTAAACAAATATTGCTTGAATCGAAAATATGATTGAAAATCAAATTAAAATCAATGCCCATAAATAAAGCATAACAACATATGATTTTGCACTTTTATCCGTATAATATTCCAGGTAACATATTTTTCAATCATATTGAAATAAAATTAATTGGTCATTCAGTTAATCAAACTGTAATTTTCAATCAACGTGTAAAATTATATCAAAATCCGTTGAAAAAGTACATGTATTTGTGGAATGATTTAATTTTACATCTATTTTCATTCTACAAATTTTTTCTGCGAACACTAAATACTAAAAATTACAAAAAAATGTTCAAGTCACCATGTTTTAGTTCGTGAAATGAACGAAACCAACTATTTACAATGCACGAAAATGCTCGGATCCGTGGTTGAACCTATTTGTAGCAGATTTACGAATAAATTCGTTCAGCGAATAGATTTTTTGTGCATAATAATTTTAAGGATTCCTCCAAAAAATTGTTTATATTATCAAAGATGCTCGTAAATATTAGAAAGGCTTTACTATATTTCATCAAACATATCGTTTGGCTAATGAATTACGTTCGTAATAAGCCTACGAAAGTCGTTCCATGGTCTTTACGAAAAACTGGTTATAAAAATAAAAGTGCTTCCGTAGAATTACGAATGATTCATCATATGTGCGAAAAATTCGTTTGTTTTACGAAAGTTTTCTGTACGAAACCTATTCGCAGCAGATTTACAAAAATATTTTCTCAGTGTGAATTCAAACTAGTAGCTGGGTTGTCCGTATCTGTATGTATGATATTATAGATAATTGATTTTATCCGTTAGAGTCAAAAATTAATGAGATTGACGGAATTGTAAACAATTATTATACTTTTAATATAACAAATTTTCGTATAGGTTCAACTATTAGTGTTGGTCAGCGTCTATAGTAATAGTGGCAGTTTTCAAAGTACTAATATAGACTCATATTTTTAACTAGGTTATGTGTTTAACTATACAATTATAATGTAATAAAAATGTTGTAGGATTTGTTGTTCGTAAATATTGCAGAAACCATTTTAATATAGACTCTTATGCAATAGAGTGACAAAAACTGACCCATATCGGCCCACCCCGGAGTCAGGTGGCACTGTATGCATCCTTTATCACCGTAAGTGAAAATAAGAAAGATGATTTAATTGTCTACAACTTTATTAAACACTGCTATAAAATCCGGCTTTGTTAAAAGAAGTTATTAATCTTTTAACGAAGTTATGTCTGAGTCAGTTTTGCATGGGGACTAGCTGTGCATGGTTGTGTATCAATACTCCATTCCCATGAACTATCCATTTTTGTGAAATAATGGTTAGATTTAGCTCAATGGTATGTTCAGAAGAGTTTTGGTACATAATACGAATTATGTTTTGGTTAGAAAATGTATGTTTCAAATGTGACTACATAGAGGGCGCAAACACTAACTTTTGAACGGAGAGAGATATAAATTAAGCGTCTTCTACAAAGTCGTAGAACAGGCATTTTGTAATAACTCCACTGAACATCTTGATATTCTATCTCCATTTTATAAAAAAAATGTCAGTGCAATTGGAACTGGTAATAGTGACTACTCGACTGACGAAAGTGAAGTACTGAACTTCTTTTGAACACACACTTTTCAGGGTGTATCGACCAATCAACAGCGACTGCCCCTGAGTTCTTTTCAGGTAGTTGCAATGCGTGGGCATTTTCTCGTAGATAAAATCAAATTGCGCGCTCGTATAAGACTGGGAACTACGGATAAAAACAAAATTTGCTCTTGAACTCCATCTGTCCAACTTGTCAGTCATGGGCGTAGCTTGCAAACTTGCGCTCAAACAAAAATATTTATGCCTGATATGAGTCCAAAAGTGTCAAAGAATTTGTTCTCCAAGCAAAATTGCAGCATTCAATCTTCACATGGCTACTGTTGAATATTATTCGTATAATTTTTATGAATTCGAATTCGGAACTACATATTATCTAATAGAGTCAAACCACGTCAAGTGGACCTCGGAATTTCTACAAAATAACCGATTTTCATGAAAAATAATTTTTTTTGTGTAGGGGATATGGAGAGTAATTTTTGATATAAATATATTTGCAAAATTGCTTTTTTTGTTTAAATTATGGGCTTTTATACTTTTGAAAACAGTAAAATTGTTTTTTTTTCAATTTCTTTTATTTCAAAAACTACTTCAGATACTTGAATGAAATTTTGCACACTTATAGAATGATGTTTACACTATCGTATAAATATAAATTTACGGAATATTTGCTTTTATAGCTGCATTTTACATACATTTTTAATAAACAATTTAAAATATTTTTATCTTCTCGGCTCTGAAAAAAAATTAAAAATACGTCAACTGACGCGGCAAACTTTCACCTTCAATAATTTGTAAAGATATTTTTGTCCTTTTGTTCCTATCCAGAGATGTGAATTTTGTTAGCCTACGGTGTTTTCGTTTTGCGAGTTGGTTTGAGTTTCAATTTATGGTTAAGCTGAATAAATGCGGCAAAATATTTCACAATAGTCGCAATTTATTCTCAGTAACTTGGTGGAATGAAAAGTTCGAACAGTACATTGGCAAAGACATTTGTAAGTTTGATGCGAATATGAAACATTCAAGTTTACAATAAGTGCACTATAAATCATATACGTTGTATGTGTATCGTACTCGTTACAACTATAAAACCACAATAATGATAATTTTAATTAACGCATGTTAAACTAAATTTTTACAATAGAACTGACGACGTTCTAAACAATAGAAGTTGCTATGTGCTATACAATAGAAGTTGCCGCGTGTTAAACGATAGATACCGCAAGGTGCTCAACGCAAATTTGAACATGCCAGTTGGTCGAGCGCACGTGGGCTGTGGCTAGTGCGTTATCGTGGGCATCATCGAAATGCGCCGCAAAAATTTCATATCTCTGAATAGGAACATGAAAATCGGTGATTTTGTGGAAAAACCACTTGACGTGGTTTGACTCAATACGTAACAACTCTGCAGTACTCCAATCGCGTATCTGGATATTTTGCTCCTCATATATAGACGAACCAATCTACAGGAAATGAAACCCACACATGTTATTGTTTCTAACCCTTTGGAGTAAAGAGCTATAGCTCCTAATAACATGGGGAACGTGCAAATCGAGCCAATTTATTCAGCTTACTGATTTTAGTGAGATGGAAACTTCAAAAGCCTGTGCTGCTGTCTAAACAACGGAAACCGCCAAGAGATTTAATATCATTCAGACCCATATTCCGGGTGCATGTTCTCGGAAAGTTCTTGTCAAGTGTTATCCTCAACAGGATAACGAAATGCACGGAACGCGAATGCGGTCTGTCAAACAGATAATTTGGAATCTGGAAAATAAAATCTACAGAGAAGCGAGCTAGACAGAGCAGAAGAGACGCTCAAATAAGTGTTGTAGCTGGTTCAAAACACAGCTGGAGGCATATCAATCACATCGATGCGTGTACTGAAACAAGAGTGATGTTAGGTGATGGAGCAGTAATAGACGTTTTCTGGCCACATTGAGAACTTGAGCCCAACGTCTTAAAATGTTTTTTTTTAATTTTGATTGTAGAGGATTTAACCTTAGGCCTTAGGGTCATTCGCCTCTTTCCGGGTTAGAAAAATCTCTTTTGGAAAAATCTCTAACACTATGTGCGGGGTTGGGAACCGAACCCAGGTGAGCTGCCTACAATCCAATCGATTTACCAACTACGCTATGCCCGTCTCCTGTCTTAAAATGTGTTTGTATGTATGTGTTGAAGATACGCCGGAGCACGTGGTCTTTGAGTACCCCTGATTCGGGGAAGTGTGAAGCGATATGTCGGCTCTAAGCGTAGAAAATCATAGTCGCACAGATACTAGTAGGGTGGAGCTGACAATTTGAATAAACTCATCCTACCGGTTCCCCGTGGAGTAGACTAAATCCGCGTCGATGTACCAGCGGTACGTGGTGGAAGCGTTAACGAACCGGAAGCTGCGTTACATACCGAATCGTCGGACTGACCTCCACGCTTCGGTGTCGGTAAAAATACCGCCAACGAGGAACTCTCAGTCGGACTAGGGTAAATTCATCGCAGGGACCTATCGGAGCAGATATCGACGGAAGCTAAATAACTCGGCAGCTCACCGCCAGTCACTGTCCAATTGGATTTTTTGAGTCAAATGGCTCAAGTGCACAGATGATCTAAATGACCTAAAGTTTGACACAAAAGTGAGTCACATACTGCACAGGCAAAGCGTTTGAAGATTTTTAAACCATACTATAAGAAAAGATATTATTTATTGTCACCCAGTACATACACAGTACACACACTGACATTTGCTGAAATCGATAAACTGAATCGAAAGGAACATGAAACTCGGCCATCCGGACCTCGGTAAAACATCGATCTTCAGAGCAATTATATAACCTATCTATTAAGGAAACCAAAATTTTGCCCCAACCTGTACTTTTCAAGTGATCTAGTAAATGTTTCAACAGGTTTCAACAATTTAATATCCACTCAAACTTGTGCCTTTCTCTTTTATTCAAATTATGATGCGATAGCTGGTTATGTTCAATATAATTGTGGAAATTTTTATTACATTCTTATCACACTTGGCAAGTATATACAAACACACGAAGGCGATGAACTTGATCAGCAACACGTAAACGTAGACACACTTGAAACAAAAAAAAACATTTATTTAGCTGAATCAGCATAAATTCAATGCTTTCTTCATTTTATTATCTAATTCGTTTATATAACACGGCTTAATGCGGTAACATCACGGAACCGTGGGTCTTTTAAGAAGTTACCATATGCGAAAATAAAATAAAAGAAAAACAAATATTAGTGAGTGTCCTTCGGATCTCTTCCACGCAATTTTCAATTCCCCTTTGCATACTTCTTTCGCGGAGTGGAAAGATTTTTCTACTCATCTACTGCATCTTGGGGGTCAATTTCTCTTATTCACGCCAATGACATTACCGTTAATGTTATCTTGATGCGTATGATCAGATGTTCTTCCTTGCCTACAGCATTACCGGTTACTGGTAAATCCGTCGTAATTGGTGATAGCAGTTGCTTTTGAGCTATTGGATGCTTCTTTTACAGTTGTTTGTATGGACTGAACAGCTGCCCCAAAATTGGCAACCATTTGTAGTACAGGTGATGGTATTGAAGATTGTGTTTCGAATCGGTTTTCCGTAAATGATGTCAATCGGTTGTGATGCATTCTCCTCAGCAAATGTTTCGAATCGGTTTTCCGTAAATGATGTCAATCGGTTGTGATGCATTCTCCTCAGCAATAGGGATAGGTCCTTCGGCAAGCATCCTCCCCACAATAACACCGTTATCCGCGATGTAATTTATCCAGGTATCATGTGTAACGGATTCCACTTCTTCGAATTGTTTCCAGGTTTTAGTTACCGTTCATGAATGATACCATTTTTCAGTTGATATTTTTCTGTGATAATTAATTAAAAAGAAACACAGTTTACCGTTTACGTTTCAGCCTACTTTTTTGTTTCCTTTCTGCCATCCTCAGAACGGTAAAACAGTTGTTCGAATTGTAATTGATCACGGGGAGTACGCGGTGATGAGCCTTAACCCTCTGATGCCCAAATTATGTTTTACTTAAAAATACTATTGTAGATTGTTTTTGTAATGAGAAAGCTGGAAAATATACTGCCAGCTCACGAAAGCTATAGATTTTATTGCTAATAACTTTTGTTTCCGTTGTTCACAACATAATTTCACAAATACAGAGGAGTACTACAAGCTAGCAACTTAAAAATATTTTTTTTTTATTTTCTTCTTTTTCAATGGCAGTTTATGGGAGGGAAAACCGGCAGTTTAGGCTATCTTGGCCAATATTATATCCATTGGGTTTCTGCTCCCCATGTCGTAGGAGGCGATTGCAAACAGCAGCCGTCAAGTGTATCTCCGTGCCGATGACTGAATAGTCAGTTGCGAACGAAGTATCTTGAGGCCCTTTTTTATCTTAAATACGTTTATTTAGGCCCAAATGCTGTAGCTTAACGAGGCCGATAATTCATTTTTTTAATTACATGTCACATGTTAGTGGGGGAAGGGAAAGCCGTATTTAGGGGCGGCTTGCTCCCCTCTTATGTAAGTAAAGGAAAAAGGTAGGAAGTGGGATACATATTGTGTAATTGACATCGTCGTTTGCTGATTGATCATTGTGGCGGATATGCACACTTTGTTGTAGTGTTGTAGTTTCCAGCCTGTAATCGCAGGGGCGAGGGGAGGGTCGATATTTCGGATAATTATTGGCACTCTGATGCTGTCATGATGTTCTCTATATCATCTGCATGTGAGGTATGTCATGATGTTCTGGGTAGACGGTTATCAAGAAGGGTATGCACCGAAGACTCGTGAAGCAATGCCATATTGTAGATGCAGGGATAGGTTGGTGAGATTCTACTGTGAATGAGAGAGGGGAAAATGTATTAAACTTGGACATCAATGGTTTTCAAAAAGATATATATAAGAAAAATATAGGGGTGGTCACGGCTTGCCAGGACGTCCCGGACTGGCACATAGGGTGATCTACCTCGGGCCCGAAGGGAATCTATTAGTTGGGACCTGGCAACACAGTACTCTGCGCACAGCCAAACAACATGCTCGATGTCGTGATAGCCGTTCTCACAAACACAATGATTACTTTCAGCAAGCCCTATACGACGGAGATGCGCGTCAAACGAGTAATGGTTGGACATGATCCTTGACATCGTACGAATAAAGTCCCGGTTCACATCCAACCCCTTAAACCAAGCATTCGTTGATACCTTCGGGATAATGGAATGTAGCCACCGTCCCAGATGCCCATTGCTCCATGATGTTTGCCAACTATAGAGCGTCCTCTGACGAGAGATACTGAAAAATTTATTGAAGCAAATTGGTCTTTCGTAAGTGTCGCCTTCTAATGCGCCCACCTTGGCTAAAGAGTCCGCCTTCTCATTGCCCGCAATAGAACAATGTGACGGGACCCAAACCAAGGTAATCTGGTAAGATTTTTCAGATAAAGCACTCAGATATTCCCGTATTTTCCCCAGGAAATACGGTGAGTGCTTTCCAGGCTTCGCCGCACGGATGGCCTCAATGGAGCTGAGACTATCCGAAACGATGAAGTAATGGTCTGAGGGCAGGGTGTCAATGATCCCGAGAGTATACTGAATGGCAGCTAATTCTGCGACGTAAATTGAAGCAGGATCATTGAGTTTGAATGAGGCAGCAAGATTTTCGTTGAAGATACCGAAGCCTGTGGACCCGTCGAGAATTGATCCGTCAGTGTAGAACATTTTGGTGCAGTCGACTTGATGGTATTTGTTATAGAAAATATTTGGGACCACTTGTGGGCGAATATGATCCGGAATTCCACAAATCTCTTCCTCCATGGATGTATCGAAAAATACAGTGTGATCAGAAGTATCTAAGAGATGAGCACGGTTGACGTTATACGTAGATGAATTGATGTTCTGTGCCATGTAATCGAAGTACAAGGACATGAATCGGGTCTGAGAATTAAGCTCGACAAGCCTCTCGCAATTTGCAATCACCAATGGGTTCAGAATATCGCATCGAATGAGCAATCGATATGAGAGGTCCCAAAATCGATTTTTCAGCGGAAGAACGCCCGCCAGCACTTCGAGACTCATCGTATGGGTCGAGTGCATGCAACCCAAGGCAATACGCAAGCAACGATACTGGATTCGCTCCAGTTTGATGAAATGTATGTTCGCAGCGGAGCGAAAGCAGAAACATCCGTACTCCAACACTGATAATATCGTTGTTTGGTACAGCCTGATTAGGTCTCCTGGATGGGCACCCCACCATGTTCCAGTTATTGTACGGAAAAAGTTGATCCTTTGTTGGCACTTCTGTTTCAGATACCTAATGTGACATCCCCAGGTACCTTTAGAGTCGAACCATACCCCGAGATATTTGAATGTTGAAGCCTGAGCAATAGTTTGATCCATTAATTGAAGCTGTAGTTGCGCTGGTTCACGCTTTCTAGAAAATACGACTAGCTCAGTTTTCTCCGTGGAGAACTCGATACCCAGCTGGAGAGCCCAAGCAGACAAATTGTCCAAGGTATCTTGCAGTGGTCCTTGCAAGTCGACGGCTTTAGGACCTGTAATAGAGACCACACCGTCATCTGCAAGCTGCCTTAGCGTGCAGGAATTGACAAGACATTCGTCAATGTCATTCACGTAACAATTGTAGAGGAGAGGGCTTAGACATGAGCCCTGGGGAAGGCCCATGTAGCTAAATCGTGATGTCGATAAATCGCCATGCGAGAAATGCATTTGTTTTTCAGACAACAGGTTTAGCAAAAAGTTATTTAACGTTGGCGAAAGACCATGCTGGTGCAACTTCTCATAAAGAATGTTGATCGAAACTGAATCGAAAGCCCCCTTAATATCCAAGAATACTGATGCCATCTGCTCTTTGTTAGCATATGCCATTTGAATTTCTGTTGAGAGCAACGCAAGGCAATCGTTCGTCCCTTTGCCTTTGCGGAAGCCAAATTGTGTATCTGACAGTAAGCCATTTGTTTCGACCCAATTATCGAGGCGAAACAAGATCATTTTTTCGAATAACTTCCGGATACAGGACAGCATTGCAATCGGATGATACGAATTGTGGTCGGAGGCTGGTTTTCCTGGTTTTTGGATGGCGATGACCCTCACCTGTCTCCAGTCATGTGGGACAATGTTACCCTCAAGAAACCTATTAAATAAATTCAACAACCGTTTTTTGGCAGAGTCTGGCAGATTCTTCAACAAGTTGAATTTGATTCTATCTGGCCCCGGGGCTTTATTGTTACATGATAAGAGAGCAAGTGAGAACTCCACCATCGTAAACGGTGTTTCGTTCGCGGTATTGTAAGGCGACGCGGCGCGGTAGATTTTCTGTGCCGGGGCGGAATCCGGACAAACCTTCTTGGCGAAATCGAATATCCAACGGTTTGAATATTCCACGCTCTCGTTAGTACTGTTTCGGTTTCGCATACGTCGGGCCGTGCCCCAAAGAGTGCTCATCGATGTTTCTCTTGTTAACCCGTCGACAAACCGGCGCCAGTAGCTGCGTTTCTTAGCTTCCATTAAATTTTTCATTCGCTTTTCTAATATCGCGTACACTCGATAACTAGCAACTAACCCGTCGTTCCGAAAGGTTTTATACGCGGTAGCTTTCTCCGCGTACACGCCTGAGCACTCTTTGTCCCACCACGGGTTGGGAGAACGTTTTTGGGTGTTCACGTCGGGTACTCGTTTCGTCTGAGTTTAAATCGCGCTATCGAGAATCGAGTTGGACAAAAACTTATATTCTTCCTCCGGAGGAAGTACCTGTGTTGAATCGATAGTTTTGGATATCTCAGCAGCGTAGCTCTTCCAATCAATGTTTCGTGTGAGGTCATAAGGAACATTGATTGGTGCCGATGGTCTTGAACCAGTGGTGATTGCAATTACAATTGGTAAGTGGTCACTACCGTGGGGATCAGATATCTTGAGGCCCTTGCTGGATCAAGCGATCTCTGAAGACCTAAAGTAACCTTCCAGGGTTCGCTATGTGCTGGGCTTAATATCTTCAAATTGTTATACATTATTTTTCGGAGATGAATTGTGTCGTGCTCTGGACGACAATGTTTGGAGTAACATAAACAAAAGTGGGATCAAGCGTACCCACTCTCTCTCTCTCTTAACGTTATTAATTGCAATCGAATTTAATTTGGATTGGAGCTCTGGCTCCTTAGGTAAGAGTTGAAGAGTCTGATCACACATGAATTTCCCTGCATCATTTTGCCTTTCTCCTATAGAAAAGTTGTGCAATCACTCTTAAAATCGGCAACATAATCCAGGCCTGGAGCGCTGTGAGTCATATACCATTTGATTCGGTTCGTCGTGATCGAAAAATTTATGAGTGTATGTATAACAGACTGGCAACAATTTTGATTTTTTTGGGAACACTGCTAATTCAAATGGTAATAGACCTTTCTCGTCAAAAAATGTTATATGCTAGAATGCTTCCTTTTTATCCCCGATTCGTTACTGCATATTGCCGCGATGATTTGGTACCTCTAACTATTGAAAAAATCAAAAATAGTGCGAACTGCTCATTTAACCCCATATTCTGAATACCTATCTTGCCTTGTTTCCCCGTATTTTTACCACCGACAAACTGACATGACACTGTATTTTCAAATTTGGCAAGATATTATTAGAGAGTCGACGCAAAATTTTGTAACTCGTACTGTCAAACGGACGTTCGTTTGACAGTACGAGCTGGGACGGGACCTGCGGATTCGTGTTTTCTTATTCTTTATTTTTGTTTATTATATCTTCCTTCTTCGATTCACACACACTACTACTTGGTGTAGTTCAAGAAATGACATGACTTTTTTTTTAAATCAAACATTGTTGATTTTCGATGAGTGCGAAAGAAAAAGCTGCGAATAATTTTATTATTGCGAACGAAAAAGGCTTACACGTTTAAGAACGAGTACAACAGTACCGTGGTTTGGTGTCGTGAATCCGTTATCATGAGGTGCAAGGTAAAAAATTGCGGTCGTAGCAAAGCGAAAAATCCGGAGATAACTTTTCACCGTTTTCCGGTGAATCCCGATTTGAGAGAACAGTGGGCGAAGTTCACAAGAATTGACGATCTCGAAATTAA
This sequence comes from Topomyia yanbarensis, assembly GCF_030247195.1. Classification (NCBI taxonomy): domain Eukaryota; kingdom Metazoa; phylum Arthropoda; class Insecta; order Diptera; family Culicidae; genus Topomyia; species Topomyia yanbarensis. Next base: position 118,838,204 of record NC_080670.1, read on the forward strand.
TGAAAGCACGAGAATTTGTAGCGTATGTATTTTAAAAGCATTGATTTAAGTATTTATTAAATTGTTTGAATGGATCTTTAGGCTCATTTTACGGATGAAGATTATTGTGTAGATAGAGTAGGAAACGTACACAAAAAGAAGACCGCAGTTCCGTCAATACACTCGTGCTTAGATCTTGATTCAGATGATGACGAACTGTATGGAGACAAATTGCGTAGATCTCTTCCTTTGTACTCGTCGCCAGTCTTGAAAGAACATAATTACGCTGATCTGATTCCTCGCGATTCAAAATCGTTCGATCCTCCAGACAGCGAAGACGATTGCAACTCGGGGTTTGATCCGCTAACTTCAGATCCAATTTACGAAACAGAGCAGAAATTCCAACCGCCGAAACGCATCAAAAGTCACAGTAGATGTTTCAGGTAGATACAATATTTGAATCATTAATTTCATTATACTTCATTAATGTAACGCTATTAAAGAATGATTCAATTGTGGAAACAGAAGGCAAGGCAATGGAAAAAGGAAGCTTTGTCGTGGAAATATAAGTACCTGGAAAGAAAAAACAAAGCCCCAATATCTAATTCCCTGGAGAAGCTGTTTCGTAAAGATCAACTTGACGTACTAACGGGACGCGTTAAGAAGGTCAATAAATGGTCCAATGAAACATTCATTGAAGGACTGAAAATACGCTTTGCTAGTGGTAATGGGTACGACGCTGTTAGACAACTGCCTTACGTTGCTCTTCCTAGCTATCGAACACTGCTGGAGAAATTACAAGTACTGCATTTCGATACAGGTATGTCCTTTCAGTGTAATGACGTGTACATCTTATTTTTTGGATTTAACTATACAGGGTTGCTGCATGAAATATTATCGATGATGACCCATAAAGTGGCGGTCATGAATGACATCGAGAAGAATTGTGGGCTTGTTATTGACGAAATGAGTACGGATGAGGCCGTTGAATTTTGTTCAAATAACAACAAATATTTTGGTTACATAACGCTACCTCCTAGCAATGAACTTGCCACCCATGGGCTGGTATTCATGCTGGTTGGAATTGCAGTGCGCTGGAAACAAGTGATAGCTTATGAATTTTCCGGTAACTCGATTCCCAAAGGTTGCCAAATCACAAGAGTTAACGAAATCATTGCAGCAGTGGAAGGTATCGGTTTACAAGTACATTTTGTAACCTGCGATTGTGGCCCCTGCAATAAGACTATGATGCATGACTACGGTATTAGCACCAAAAAAGAAAATATCCACGAGAATCATTCAGTTGTGCACCCGTTCGACCTAAATCGGTATTTGGAATTCATACCAGACCCGGTACATGTTTTTAAAAGTTGTGTCAACGGTTGGATTGCTAATGGTGTCATAACTGTACCAGAATGGTATGAACAACGGCAAGGATTGAAATCATCATTGGTAGATAGGGATCATCTGACGCTTCTTGTAGCTACAGAGGACAATCAAGATCTTAAGTTAGCATATCGTTTGCGGCCTGCTGATGTAGATTTTGAGAATCTTAAGACGTCGAATGTCGATAAGATGAAGGTCAGCAATTCTACGAAGTACTGCAGCTATCACGTTGCCACTGCGCTCTATGTTCTGGCCGATCAAACAAATAATCATACATTGAACACCACTGCTGCTTTTATCAATGATCTGTCGAAATGGTATGAGCTCATGACGTTAAAATCCACAGAAACCCCTCTCAAACAATCGAGTACAGATGCATTACAACATCTTGAAATAATGATCAAACTATTTGGAGACATCAAAGTATGTTCGAAACTGTACTGATTATATTTACCATATTTAATATTATTTTTGATTGTAATTTTTACAGGTTGGAAAAGATGGACACTGGAAACCATGGCAAACCTCACTTGTCATGTCTACCAGAGCTGTCATCCGACTACAGAATTCATTATTTAGCAATTATGGCTTTACGGAGCTGTATACGTCGAGGCTGACGCAAGATTGTCTCGAAAACTTATTTTCAATTATGCGTATGAAACAGCGAAGACCTACACCAATTCAGTTTCGGGGCCACTTACGAACAATAACTGTTGCACAATATATGCAAACAATCAAAGGGAGTTCATATGATAAGGATGATGGCGTCTTTCTGACCGCATTCATTGAGCAAATTGACGAAAAAAAACCGTGGAAGACCGTAAACATCGAGCTGCTCAGCAGCAAGAGTTCAGCGTAAAGAGCTCTATCGTTGTTGATATCTCAGAACGCGCCGATCAACTGCTCTTGATGGATAAGTCTGAAGCAAACGCATTGTTTCACATTTCCGGATACATCATGGGCAGTATCAGAAAGTGTTTAAAAATTTGCGGAAAATGTTATGAACCATGTGTAACGAATGTACCCTTCAACAAAGCATATGGCAAGTACTCAAGCTTGCTAGGAAATGCGAGAGGAAAACCATATGTTTACGTTTCGAACCGAATTTTTGATTTTTTTGTTTGTATGGAATCAGACTGGAAAGAGCATGTCAGTAAAGAAGTGACTAACGAGTCATTAGAAGCGCTGAAACGACGCTTGGAGGAATATGACTTAGATATTCCAGATTGTCATAGCTTAAAGAAAAAAATAATCAGGCGTTTCGTTCAGTTCAGAACAAAAACAAGTCGCGTGAGCAAAATCCGGAAACGAAAATTTGATAGTCGCAGCATGCTGAATTAACATCCATCTCTTATTACTCTTTCATTATATTCGAATATATTAATTCATTTGATTCTTTCATACAACATTTGTTTATTTGGTTGCTTCTCCTTTTATTTATTCCTATTCAATATTTTTTATCACTATAGAATGTTATCGTACCTAAAACATAATACTAAAAAAGGCCTTTTCTATTGCAGAGTTTTGATTTTTTTGTTACTATCATCTCAACTATTATTATTGATCTGATGATTCATTTATTGATATATTTAAAAAAAAGGTAACATTTTCTCAATTTCAAATACAATACTCCCCGTATTAATCACTCTGAGGACAGCCGGTTCAATCTGACATTTGCGTGCCGGATCAATTTGACACGCGTTTTTTTTCTTTCCGCAGGTCCCGTCCCAGAGTACGAGTTACGAAATTTTCAGTCAACTCTCTAATAATCATCCAAGCCAAAGAGAATAGGAAAAGAGACGAATAGTGTGAAGCCAAAAATACCTTATTGAGCAGACCAATCGTGCAATGTAAATAAACATTACTCATGCCTGAGTTGGAGGAGATAAGTATTGTAAATCTATCAAAAAAAAAAATTTGAATTTTCGTCAGAATTTAGTGCAATCGTGATTGTAAGGCGCATTCTAGAGTCTATGTATGAGTAAAAACAAGTTTTAGAATTATTTCATCTCTTTGTTTCGAAATGCACATCGTTTGATAAACAAATTCAACGATCGACAAAAGGTTTGTTTTCAAAATATAATAGGAGTCATTTAAAGTGCTGCCTTTGGAAACGGTTGCCAAATTCTAGTGTTGAAATCATCGTAAAGGGAGTGTTGCCGTTTTGACTGATTTTCACTCTGCGTCTCTTTCACTATTCTCTTTGATCCAAGCTACTCTATGTAACTAGAGTTCCTCCAGTAGAAGTTTGGACAAGAGAAAATAGACAACCATAGTTTCAAGGCACTTGGCTCAAAGAAGTTTGGCTATACTTGAAATAGTTAAAGGAAACTATAACCTTAGAAATATATGTTCTAGTTTTGTTGAACATTTGATAAACAGCTGAATCAATTTTGGAAACATATATATAAACAATATTTGACAAAATATGAGGTAAATCAGGGCAAATGACATACACTGCATTTTCGGCGAAAGATCTACGGTCCGATCGTAAATCGTTTCATTCTCGGAAATGGAATAGTTTATTAAGCAATGTGATAATAAATCCCGAAGTTGTTGTAACGGCATTTAATTAGCATGACACTGGAAGGTGAAGAATATTTTTCAATATTATGAGCCATAGTACTCAAGGGAGAGCAAGGATGTGAGGGAAGAAAGTTTAGTAAGCGTGGAATAGGGTCATTTGAGCAAGCTTAGAGTTTCCCGGCGACTTAACCTTTTGCATGCTACCGCAGGAGTTAGGATCTTTTGGCATTAGAATACAAATCACCTGAGTCTGTGGCATGCCCGGACGAGCGTAAAGTAACTTGTTACTTCATGCTGTCGGAACCGACTTGAAGTTGATTCAATTTTTTCGATTCACTTTTCATGGAGTCTCCAGAGAACAAAGCCAGTCAATACCGCAATATTGCCCGTGCTTTTCCAAAGGAGACACGACGATTATTTTTCGTCGCAGCAAGATTCGCAGCGCCATTCGGCGCACGATTCATCGCAATGTATTTCTTATGGAAGGACACTAATAAAAGGTGGTGCAATTTTGTGTAAAAAACATACAAAAACCTGAAACTTTAGAAGCACAGTTTTAGTCAGTTTTATTGAGAAATTCAGTTAAAGTAAATAATTAGCATACATTAAACTTGGGTAATGCATATTTTTTGACGTTTTCAGCATTTATTATCAAATGCGCCAATTCAATGCGTCGCCTCAAAATGATTAAACGACTCGTTTCCAATGAAACGTGCAATACTTTCTACTTAAAACGTTAATATACGATGCTCCGCCCATTTGAATTCGAAAAACTTCTGCTCGTTTGAATATGTCTTGTCCAGACTTTTACTAGAGGACATTAGTGTTCTTTTACGAAAGACACGTTAAGTAATGATGTGTAACTCATTATACAGATGGAGTTACTGTTCCGAGTTTAAATTATTTGCTAAAAATTTTCACTGAAATCGTTCTAGTTGTCATGTCAGTTTGTCGGTGTTTTTACACCATTTGGATGAATTTCCTGTGGGGAATAGTAAAAGGATGCCAAATTTACATATATATTAGTAAATCTGCAGATTTTGCAATTTCACTGCAGATCTTTTGCAGATTACAAATATTTTGCAGAACAAAGCTTGTGCCAGCAAATTTTAACCAGCCTTCAACATTTTTGATCATTTAAACTATCAACACACTACATTTCTATGTCAAATTTATTGAAGATTTTTGTGGCAATCTGCAGACTTTTATATTTTTACTGTAGGCAGTTGCTTAATAGACCTGGCATCACTGATGCTAAAATAATTCATTCATATACCTGTCAAAAACATTATTTTTCGCAAAGGAAAGAGACGAATAGTGTGAAGCCAAAAATACCTTATTGAGCAGACCAATCGTGCAATGTAAATAAACATTACTCATGCCTGAGTTGGAGGAGATAAGTATTGTAAATCTATCAAAAAAGAAATTTGAATTTTCGTCAGAATTTAGCTAACTGGAATTCAGAATTTAGTGCAATCGTGATTGTAAGGTGCATTCTAGAGTCTATGTATGAGTAAAAACAAGCTTTAGAATTATTTCATCTCTTTGTTTCAAAATGAACATCGTTTGATAAACAAATCCAACGATCGACAAAAGGTTTGTTTTCAAAATATAATAGGAGTCATTTAAAGTGCTGCCTTTGGAAACGGTTGCCAAATTCTAGTGTTGAAATCATCGTAAAGGGAGTGTTGCCGTTTTGACTGATTTTCACTCTGCGTCTCTTTCACTATTCTCTTTGATTTTTCGCTTGAGTGAATACTTTCGATGCTCTTTGAAAGAAAATCAACATACTTTACACTTGTCCGTTGCTTCGATAGCGCACTAGTATGGATACACGGAGATACATTGAGTTCTGAGCAACAATTTCAATCACTTCCGACCGGGAACACCATCGGTGAACGGATCTTTTTATTACTATTACTGTTTCCCCCTGATAAGCTAAACGTATACGCTACGAATGTCCTTAAGTTTAGTTTACAGTTCGAGAAATGGGTCACGGGATTTGATCAGGAAAAATTTCCCGCCGAGATCTCTCCAAACTGTCAAACCAAAAATTCTGCTGCTTCTAAAAATACAAACAGTATCAAACTTGCAGCGAATTGCAAACCTTATAGAAAATGCTATTTTCCCCATCGGAAACAATTTGTGTTGAATTGTTTCCGGCCGGATTTTTGTGTGGCGAGTTTTAAAATCCCGTGATGTTTCACGCAGTTGGGTTTACACTTCAGGAAAACTCATTTTTGTGTAGACTCATTTTTCGTCACGGGATTTGAAATCCCGAGCCCCATTTAAAATACACAGGGACCCAAATCCCGTGACACGTTTTCCGAACTGTAAACTGGCCTTTACACTTCAGGAAAACTCATTTTAATGAGACTCATTTCCCGTCATGGGATTTGAAATCCCGAGCTGCATTTAAAATACACAGCGACCCAAATCCCGTGACACGTTTTAATAACTGTAAACTAGCCTTTAGTCGTTGCCGATCAACCGGAAAGTTAACCTTTGCGTTATCGATTATCCTCGGTTCCAAACAGTGCGCATCACTTTTTATCGATTCAAAGGTAAATAAATTATACTACTACTTATTACTTGATTATACTTGAATGTTACCTACCCTGCTAAATCACTGAAGAATTGGTCGGAAAAATATTTTTTGAGATAAAAGTGTGTTTAATGTTCGGACACTTCTTAGCACCGGTGTTAAGAAGCAGAAAATTTGGACGTTTTAGTATGTGATGATCGCTTTCTTTATTTATTTACCTTGCATGAATGATTTTTCATGGTAGTCGAGTATTAGCAATAAGTAAATAGATTTTTTTGTCGAGCTGGACGTCCGCTTCACCGGACCACTGCCGACGCTAAGCTCCGATGTCGAGGTGAAACCGCCACCGCCACCTCGGTGCGCCATTGGATCCAGGTTGAAGCTCACGAAGGGTGGCGTAAACGGCGATCTGATTACGTTCTGCGTGTGTGAAAGTCGCGGTCCATTGCTGATTTCATTCGACCGATGCCCATTATGGTGGTATGTTATCCTGAAAAACTCCTCAAACGGTTAGCCACCGAAGAACTTCCTAAACATGTCCTCTGGGTTGCGGAACGTAAACGGGTATCCGTCAAAGATATCAAACTCGTCGTTGATACCACCGCCATTGTACCGCCAGTGCCGTTTGTTATGGTGGTACCGCTCGGAACCGTTGGCCATCAGATCCTCATTGCCGTACTGGTCATAGATGCGACGTTTTTTCTCATCTGATAGCGCCTCATATGCTTCGGCGATCTCCTTAAATCGCCGATTCGATTCTGCTGGATTGTTTGGATGTTTATCTGAGTGCCATTGTAGCGCTAGTTTTTTGTTTTCCTTTTTGATTTCCACATCGGTGGCGGTTCAGGTCACATCCGGCAGTTTGTAATAGTTTACCATTGTTAACCGATATTTGTTATAACTTAACGCACTCTACTTCACTTTAGGATACGCAAAACCGCTGCGAGATTTCGACTTCCTGGTTGCTGCTGATAACCTATCAGTCTCTCTCTCTCGACTGATGACTACAATTTCGGTTGACTAAATTCCGCTATGAAAATTTTGAGGAATTACGCTGCGTTCTGTATATTGCTTCTCTGCATGTGATGATGTATGTTACTTCGCTTCGGCTGCCAGCTCTTATTCTTTGAATAATTTTGATATGTATCTTATTCTGCGGGACTCTGTTACTTATACCTGAGCGCATCGTTGAAACTTTCGCACAGGGTCAAATCGGCCTGTCCTTAGGCACAGGAGCAGAACCGTTTTATCTCCCTCGAGCATGGTCTTGTCGGAGTGTTAGCCTCGTCACAAACCGGAGTGTATTGCAGAATCGAAGACAGGTTGCTACTGGAACTGCCTCCTTCGAATCGGAACCGCTGAATATTCCGCCGAGGGCATGTCCAACGTTGTGACCGACGGCAAAACCGATTGCAACACCACCGGCCGTGGCTGACGTTTTAGCCTTTAATCCAAGTCTCTGGTTGGTGGTTGCCATTGAGGTACCGACGGCCGAGTGCGGTGCAGGCTGTGTTAGCAGAGTGTAGTTGTGTGAGAAAACCGGGTAGGGTCTTCACCACACTTCAACGAACCTGTAAAAGGGTTTTCTTTCATAAATCATAAATAATACCGCAACCCAGAAACAGTTCAAATAATATGCCTTTCGCATTCTTTATTTGACCATTCTTTAGTATCGGTATGATCGACTCAAAGTACCTTCGAGTTTAGAGTTACATTACATTGTATGAGTCGCCTATGTCTTTATTCTACTCCCTAGTTCGACAGCGATGGATACTCATCACTTTACTACCTTCCCTACTCAGAGCGTCGGCATCGTCCGAACTAATGGCTAAAGCTTTCTCTCTCGCAATATTGCTCTCTTGTGGTATCCCGAGTGTACAGGTGTACAGAATAAACATAGTAATGATGAATTGATATTACATACCGAAAATTGATTTTCCAACACTTCCTCTCAATTTATCATTCCTAAACTGCTAACTAATTTGCAAAATCGAGTTTTATATAATGGTTTAGTAAACAAATCTGCAATCTGATCTTCACTTTTAATGTATTCCAGTATCATTTTCTTCTCTTTAATCAGATTTCTCATATACATATATTTAATATCGATGTGTTTGCTTCTTTGATGTTCTCTTGGCTCTCCTGCTATTCTAATACAGGGTATGTTGTCCTCGTATATAGTGAACGGGACAAATTGTATCCCAACTTCACGCAATATACCCGACATCCATACACCTTCTTTAGAAGCATAGCAAAGCGAAACCAACTCAGCCTCTGTAGACGAAAGTGTCACGAGCTGTTGCCTCTTGCTGCTCCAGGACACGATGTTTCCGTACACCGTAAAAGCATATCCCGAATTAGACCGACGTTCCTCAACGTCATTCGCGAAGTCAGCATCCGCATAACCCTTAAGTGGCACGTCGTCTTTATCTTGATGATATAGCAAACGAAAAGATATCGTCCCTTTAAGGTATCGAAGAATCCTCTTCAACCCAATCCAGTGTTCCTCACTTGGACAGCTCTGAAATTGACTCAAAATATTTACAGCAATTGTTATATCAGGTCTAGACATCAGGGATAAATACTGCAAACAACCCAGAAGTTCCTTATACGGTTCATTAGTTAAGTTTCCTGATTTCACCCATTTACAATTTGCATCCATAGGGGTGGCAACTGGTTTACAATCTGTCATTCCAAATCTGTTCAATATTTTGGCAATGTAAGTCGATTGAAATAATTCTAATGATCCCTTTTCAATATTTCGTGTACATTCCAGCCCTAAGAAAGTTTTCAACTGTCCCAAATCCTTCATTTTAAATATTTTAGAAAGATTGTTTTTAATCCAATGGACATTCTCGGTATTACATCCAAAAATAAGAATATCGTCAACGTATAATACAATGAATAACCCTTTTTCAAAACAAGCATACAGGCAAGTATCACTGTTCAGCTGTTTGAAACCCAACTTAGAAATAGTTTCAGTGAAATGATGATTCCAACTTCTACCCGCTTGTTTTAAACCATACAAACTCTTGTTTAGTTTGCAAATTCTTGTATTTTCATTCTTGGTTCGAGGTAAATTCATAAATATTTCTTCTTCCAAATTCCCATATAGGAAGGCAGTTTTTACGTCCATTTGATGAATTAACCACTTTTTCTTCACAGCAATTGCCAGCATAGTCCTAACCGTGGTCATTTTCGCAACTGGCGCAAAGGTTTCCGAATAATCTAACCCTGGCCTCTGTGAGCAACCTTTGGCAACAAGTCGAGCTTTGTACCGTGGTAAACCACCTTCATTTTTGATGCCGAACACCCACATGGAATTGATAGTTTTTCTTCCCTTAGGAAGCCCACTAACCAATGTCCACGTGTTGTTATCATCCAAAGCCATAAGCTCTTCATTCATTGCTTGTTCCCACTTGTGCCAATCGTCGCGTTGCATTAATTCATCAATTCGTTGTGGTACCTCTTCAGAATTATGAGACATAACAAAACTAGTTTCAAAATTATTCAGCCATGCTGGGGTTCTCGTGTTTCTTTGACTTCGGCGTCTCTCATCAATAGCTATATCTTCGAGGTCATTAGAAACATTCTCGGTGTCCACAAATTCATCTTCACTATCAGAAGCATTAGCTGATTCAATCTGAGGGTCTATTAATTCTTGTTCATTTTCTATTTCGCATTCTGTTAAAATTTCTTTCTCGTGAAATTCAACTTGCTTGCGTTCCTCGTCAATAAAACTTCGGAAATAGAAATTATTTTCATCGAATTTTACGTCTCGTGAAATTATTATTTTCCCTTCGTCTTCGTCCCATAGTCTATATCCATTTGGTGCGTACCCAACCATAGTAAGAACTTTACTTCGTTTGTCTAATTTCGTCCGATGTTCTTTATTAACGTGTGCATAAGCTAAACAACCAAATACTTTGAGCTTACTTACATCGGGCTTACTTCCAAACCACATTTCATACGGTGTTTTCAACACCTTCAACGCACTTGTTGGACTACGATTTAGTGTATAGCATGAAGCATATAATGCTTCCCCCCACAAACTCATTGGTGCATTACTTTCATGTAAAATGGTTCTTACTTTTTCCATTAGGCTTCGGTTCATTCTCTCGCTTACCCCATTTTGTTGAGGTGTATACGGAGCGGTAGGTATCATTTGTATTCCTCTTCCTCGACAGAAGGCCAAAAATTCTTTACCATAATACTCGCCTCCGTTATCAGACCTCAGTTTAGAAATACGAAGAGAGAAATGAGAATTAGCAATAGCCTCAAATTCTTTAAATTTTTCAAGAACTTCACTTTTTTGACTCAACAAGTAGACCATGACAAAATGTGTGAAATCATCTGTGAAAGTAACAAAATACCTGTAACCATCATGTGTCACTTCAGGCAATTTACCACAAACATCGGAATGAACTAGTTCTAATGGCCTTGATGATCGTATTCTTGGATCAATGTTAAATTTTTCTCGCGTTTGTTTCCCAAAAATGCATGAATTGCATCCAAACGGGCTCGCAATCATGGAAGATGGTACTAGATTCAACCTCTCAACCATATTGTCTCTTACCAGTCTGGATAAACTTTGCATTCCCAAGTGTCCAAAACGAGCATGCCATAATTCAGTTTCATTCAATCCTTTACCTGTTAATGCTTTACCAATATTTTGAACTAAAAACAGTTCCAAAATATAGAGACCATTTACCTTTTTACCTGTGATAATAACATGACCTGTCTCATCAAGTATTTCCACCATATCATTCCTGAAAACAACTGATTTTCCAGTAGATTCAATACGAGAAACTGATAGGAGATTTGAGCTTAATTCCGGAATGAAAAGCACGTCGTAAATATCAACCTTACGCATTTTATTGGTCCTCAAACAACAGTTTCCCTGTCTCTTACCAATGATACCGGTACCAGTTTTAGCGGTATCAATTTTTAGTTCCTGGCAGTCCCACATCTCGTTGAACGCTCTTATGTCTTTAAACATATGTTGAGTAGCGCCGGAATCCATCACCACTGGAATAAACGTTGTCGATTGAACGGGAAATTTTCGTGAGTCCATACAGAAAACTCGAGAGTCCTGCACAAAATCGTCGTTCAGCCTTTTTAATGGCACTCGTACCATGAAGCTACCATTCTGACGTGTGACTAACGCTACATCCCGATGCTTTCCATCCGCGTGCATCTCTACCTGAGGCTTATCCTGCTGCTTTTTATTCCTCCACTGTCGACAAAAACGTTGTTTGTGGCCTGGCTTACCACAATGGAAGCAAACAAGTTGTTTCTTCTGTGGTTTTTGCGTTGGCTGCTTGCCGTTCCCAACCATCGCCACTTGTCGATCGAAATTTTGTCCGCTCGCACCAGAATTCTCCGCGTCCAGAAAAATGCGTCTTATCTGATCAAGCGACATCTTCTCTATGTCGTCCTTTCTCACAACCGACAACGCTCCGAGAATATGTTGATATCTCTCCGGTATGGCAACCAGTAGTGTATTTAACTGCTCAATACTGGTAACAGTTTCTCCCATACACTCAAGTTGTCGAACAATCTCTTCGTGAGAAGCAAAAAGCTCTTTGAGAGATTTAAATCTCTGCGTCTTGAGCGTGTACAATCTTGTTCGCAGCCCAAGCATGGCTACCGCACCTTGCTTCTGGTAAACTTGATCCAACCGAGTCATGATTTCTCTTGCATATTTACAATGCAGCACATGCCCCATCGGTTCATCATCTAGTGCCAGCCAAAGCTCATTAACAGCAGCGTCGTCATCTTTCAGACGTTTTGCCAGTTTCTCTTTCCTTTCAGCTTCCTGTTCGGCTGAAGCCCCTACTGCCGCTTCAAAATATTCTTCTTCCTCGGGAGTTTTCTCGAGGGCATGCAACAAACCTTCATGCTTGAAGTGTTGCTCCATCCTCTTTCGCCAAAGAGGGAAAGATTTTTCGTCTCCTTTGAATACCGGAACGATTACTCTTTTCAATCGGTTGTCCATAATTGAAGATATGTCAATACCTGGAAACCTTACAAATGTTAGAAATTAAATAATTTCCCCTTCTTTCAACATAGAGCACTAGCTGTGTAGACAATATTCGGAGCTTTGCCCCACAGACAAAACAGATCTCTGTCTGAGCAAATGCAACGAAAAGTCACTCCACAAAAAGCCTCTGAACCCAACAAAAATAATCGAGAATAATTGTTCCGCAGAAAGGGTGGTCTCCGCCTGAACAATTCTCAATTCTTCCAAAGCAATTATCTGTTAGGACAATTTACTCTGGGCCCATAACCTGTTAGCAGAGTGTAGTTGTGTGAGAAAACCGGGTAGGGTCTTCACCACACTTCAACGAACCTGTAAAAGGGTTTTCTTTCATAAATCATAAATAATACCGCAACCCAGAAACAGTTCAAATAATATGCCTTTCGCATTCTTTATTTGACCATTCTTTAGTATCGGTATGATCGACTCAAAGTACCTTCGAGTTTAGAGTTACATTACATTGTATGAGTCGCCTATGTCTTTATTCTACTCCCTAGTTCGACAGCGATGGATACTCATCACTTTACTACCTTCCCTACTCAGAGCGTCGGCATCGTCCGAACTAATGGCTAAAGCTTTCTCTCTCTCGCAATATTGCTCTCTTGTGGTATCCCGAGTGTACAGGTGTACAGAATAAACATAGTAATGATGAATTGATATTACATACCGAAAATTGATTTTCCAACAGGCTGGACCATCGCCAGACGTGGCGAAACAGCTGCAACTGGTGCGGACCTAGAATGGGGTGTAAAGGTCATCAATTACCATATATTATCAAAATGCTTTGTAACTAACCTTGTAATTCAGCAACAAAACAAACCAAATTAAATTGATCCCAACAACAGGTTACCGTGTACAATAGTTGACAATAAAATAACAAATTAACAACGAAAACATAAACTGAATTCTACCCAAGGCTGGAAGAAGTCATTTCAAATGACATTTTTATGCGAAAGTTCGGGAAAAAACCAACGCGACCGGCACGCTGCAACTGTACCTAAAGCTGTTATGCATGTAAACGGACGAGAGAAAAGCAAAAACGTTCGTGCTGCTGAGCAGTGTTGCCACAAGTAAATCTGTACCGGGAGTTGAAAAATCTTTTCTATCTGTACTCTTCTATAGAAAAATCTGTACCGGATTCTGCACCTAAATAATGACAAGGTTGCTTACATTTTTTTTTTAAAGATATTTTTCATTCGGGGAAATCAGTGGCAGCGAGAAGTTGAGATGGGGCTGGTAATATCAATAGGACGCGAGAAACCTGCTTGCAGGAATTCAATTGGAGCATCTTAGAATAAATGTATGCACTCCAAGAAGATTCGCTCAGCTTTCACTTAGACATCAACCCTTTGATTTGCTGGAACCAGGTTTCTCGCCTCTCGCATTCTAATGTCATGTAAAAAAATCTGTACCAATCTGTACTTTTTAACAAAAATCTGTAATCTGTACCGTACAGAATCTGTACCAAAAATGCTTCGAAAATCTGTACCTTTCTAGATAAATCTGTACTTGTGGCATCACTGCTGCTGAGCGTGCCTGTTACATGTTCGGGAAAGTTCGGTTATTCGGCTTGCTGCCGTAATTGGGTTTCGTTCGCTAGCTGTTGCGAATGTATGTGAATGGCCCGTGTATTTAACTTTCATCATCCGTTCCGTTGGAACTGTTGCAAATAAATTTCATAGCAGCGGTTCAAAATGAATGTAGTGAACGACAGTCATGGCTTATATTTGCAAGATTGGAATGTGCGGCAGTCCTTTTTTCGCTTGCTATAGGAAAGGACTGCAAGCAAAATATTAGCGGTAACATAGTATCGTTGAAGGTAAAGTTGTTGGCCATAGAAGTCTATAGTTTTGTATATTTACAATGCGCAGAGGGGGGGGGGGGGGTCCGCTGATGCCTCGAAATGGAAATGTTTTCAACTTTTCTGTGATGAGGAGGAAAAAGTTGTCCGTTGAAAATCAATAGTTTTCTACATTTACAATGCGCAGGGGGTCCGCCGATGTGTCAGAATGGAATTATTTCCACTTTTTTGTAATGAGTTTTATATTCTGGTTGCAGTTGAATATCGAAATAGTGAACTGGCGCCTTTCGATTTTTCTCCTGTTTAGCTCTTGCCCAACTAAAGCGCATCTGGTATAGATGATGGGCAAGTTGATTCTCTAACATGTACACAAAAAAACAAAAGGCGCAAGTTCGATTTTCAACTGCAACCAGAATATTGAAGGGGAAATTGTTGGCCGTTGAAAATCAATAGTTTTGTACATTTACAATGCCCAGGGGGGTCCGCCGATGCGTCAAAATGGAAATGTTTTCAAGTTTTCAGTAATGAGTTTTATATTGAAGGGGAAATTGTTGACCGTTGAAAATCAAAAGTTTTGCACATTTTCAATGCGCAGGGGGGGGGTCCGCTGATGCGTCAAAATGGAAATGTTTTCAACTTTTTGGTAATGAGTTTTAGATTGAAGGGGAAATTGTTGGCCGTTGAAAATCAATAGTTTTGTACATTTCCAATGCGCAGGGGGGTCCGCCGATGCGTGAAAATGGAAATGTTTTTAGCTTTTTGGTAATGAGTTTTATATTGAAGGAGAAATTGTTGGCCGTTGAAAATCAATAGTTTTGTACATTTACAATGCGCAGAGGGGTCCGCCGATGCGTCAAAATGGAAATGTTTTCAAGTTTTCAGTAATGAGTTTTATATTGAAGGGGAAATTGTTGGCCGTTGAAAATCAATAATTTTGTACATTTACAATGCGCAGGGGGGTCCGCCGATGCGTCGAAATGGAAATGTTTTCAAGCTTTCAGTAATGAGTTTTATATTGAAGGGAAAATAGTTTTGTGCATTTACAATGCGCAGGGGGTCCGCCGATGCGTCAAAATGGAAATGTTTTCAACCTTTTAGTAATGAGTTTTATATTAAAGGGCAATTCGTTGGCTGTTGAAAATCAATAGTTTTGTACATTTACAATGCGCAGAGGAGTCCGCCGATGCGTGAAAATGGAGATGTTTTCAGCTTTTTGGTAATGAGTTTTATATTGAAGGGGAAATTGTTGACCGTTGAAAATCAAAAGCTTTGCACATTGTCAAAATGGAAATGTTTTCAAATTTTTGGTAATGGGTTTTATATTGAAGGAGAAATTGTTGGCCGTTGAAAATCACTAGTTTTGTACATTTACAATGCTCAGAGGGGTCCGCCGATAGGTGAAAATGGAAATATTTTCAACTTTTTGGTAATGAGTTTTAGATTGAAGGGAAAATTGTTGGCCGTTGAAAATCAATAGCTTTGTACATTTCCAATGCGCAAGGGGTCCTCCGATGCGTGAAAATGAAATGTTTTCAGCTTTTTGGTAATGAGTTTTATATTGAAGGGGAATTCGTTGGCCGTTGAAAATGAATAGAAGTTGTTGGCCGTTAAAAATCAATAGTTTTGAACTTTTACAATGCACACGGGCAATCGCCAATGTGACATAATGGAATCTTTTTTATGCAATAATAGCATAATCTGCTTACAGAATGATGGTATTGCAAGACAAAATTTTCGTCATTCTTCTCCTTTAATCAGGAAAATATATTGTTTCATTAATAATTTTGTGCCAATATATAAGAAACAATTAAACGAACAAAAATCATCTTTTTCATATCCATTACATTTTGGCATATTTCCATAGTGGAAAACTGAAAAGGATATGTTTTCGATCATTTTTACCGCTACCTTGCAGTATTTTAGTCACATAATAGCGAAAACTCAGTTTGTTTACATTAGCGATTTAGGCCAGTGTTGCCACAATTAAATCTGTACCGAGAGTTCAAAAAAAATTTCTATCTGTACTCTTCTATCGAAAAAAGGACCGGATTCTGTACCCAAACAATAACGAGGTTGTTAAAATTTTCCATTCGGGGAAATCAAACCAGACATTGTGACTCGGTTGTTTTATTTGAGCTGGAATTCCGCAAGAACCCAGTAAACTAAAAGGCGGCGCCGTAACTTGCCGTTCACTGTAAAAGTAGTGTGGGAAATCAGTTAGAATTCCGGATAAATTTGACTGGGTAATGTCAATATCAGCTCCAGCTCAAATTCTCACTGCCACTTTGTTCGCCAACCAAAGGTGGTCAACAGAGTGGCGGCGAGAAGCTGAGATGGGGTTGGAAATATCAATAAGATGCGAGAAACCGGCTTGCAAAAATTCAAATGGAGTACGTCAGAGTAAACGTATGCACTCCGAGAAGATTCATTCAGCTTTTATTAGACATCATCCCTTTGATTTGCTGGAAGCATGTTTTTCGCATATTGCATTATAATGTCAGCTTCAGTTCAAGCTCAATCAGTACCAGCTCCACTTCAGATTCTTGCCATCACTGCTGCCTAAATCAACTGTTTACTGGGATGCATCGCAGGGTTAAATTATTTTACCTTGCTGTCATGTTAAAAATCTGTACCAATCTGTAATTTTTTAAAAAAATTGTAATCTGTACCCTAACAAAAAAAAATTATACACAAACTTTAACCCATATAGTCCAACGATTCTACATATTGTATGGATGATACTCTGAACAGGTCGTTAGGCTCTTGGATCATTAGATGTTTATTACACACAGAAAAAAAAATGTTGGTAAAATAAGAGTTTTTAACTCTTAGCAAAAAACAACCAACGTATACTCTTAGTTTAAAAATAAAACTTTTGTTTTGAGTACTATTCTTCATTTGCCCAAAAGGAAAACTTTTACTTTGATTGTTATTCTTGATTAATTTAAAAGTTTTACTTTCAACCTAATAGTTGGCGTTGGTTGTTTTTTGCTAAGAGCGGAACACTGTTACTTTTACCAATATTTTTTTTCTGTGTGTTGGGATACCGTACAAAATCTGTGCCAAAAATGCTTCAGAAATCTGTACCTTTCTAGATAAATCTGTACTTGCGGCATCACTGATTTAGGCCCTTATGCAAGATCTATGTCGAAGTGAGAATTGCGTATCAAAAGAAAATTGAAAAAAGAAAAAAAAGAAATTGATAGCAGATTGATGGGCTCTAGCAGATAAATCAAGTTGATTTCGAGTAAATCCTTTCTTGAGCATAATTTTGTTATCTTAGAGATCCGAAAAGAGTTAAGTGGCTGTATCTAGGGACAAAACAAGAATATTTTAAGAGCATCGGTTAATTAAAAAGAAAAAAAAAGTATATTTCTCGATTTTGTCAATGTCCCCGTTTTATCAGCCTAAAATTCACCAATGGGCTTATAAAAACGGGTCTTCACTGTATTACCATTATAAATCACAAAATGGTGGAAACTCGTCAACCGTTATACCGAAATGAAAATAAAAACTGGAGAAAGTAGCTACTTAAACAAATTACATTACTGTAATTAAAATTAATCGATAAAAGTCATATTGCGGAAATTGTTCGAAAAAATACATCACAGATCGTACAATAAGCATGATATATTTTACGAGGCAGGGAAAAACATATTTCTGCCAAACCTTCTGCAAATAACCTTTTCATCCGTTTTCTTCGCGTAATTGCAATTTGCAAGTTAGTAAACAGTGTAGGCGGCAAAGCTTGTTGTTGCGCATAATTTTACTATTGTTACTTAACTATTGATTTTCAATGGCCAACAATTCCCCCTTCAATATAAAACTCATTACCAAAAAGTTGAAAATATTTCCATTTTGACGCATCAGCGGACCCCCCTGCGCATTGTAAATGTACAAAACTATTGATTTTCAACGGCCAACAATTTCTCCTTCAATATAAAACTCATTGCCAAAAAGCTGAAAACATTTCCATCTTCAAGCATCGGCGGACCCCCCTGCGCATTGGAATGTGAAAAAACTATTGATTTTCAACGGCCAACAATTTCCCCTTCAATCTAAAACTCATTACCAAAAAGTTGAAAACATTTCCATTTTGACGCATCAGCGGACCCCTGCGCATTATAAATGTCAAAACTTTTGATTTTCAACGGTCAACAATTTCCCCTTCAATATAAAACTCATTACTGAAAACTTGAAAAAAAAGATGGGTGGGTAATGTCAGAGACATAACCGGAGTGAAGTAGAATACACTTTAGACCGGTAAATTCTGCTCTGGAATAAGCAATTTCTATGCGATTTTGTTGACTTTAGCACATTCATAGTTTATTTGGAGTATTTTTGGAATTATCAAGTTGACAATTTGCAACATTCTTTGAAAATATTGTTGGACTTTTATGAATGAAGGCACGCAAACGAGCGTTTAACCCTCGTCCTACTACCAGCATCAGAGAAGTAGCAGATCAGCATTTTTCGCTACATGGCCTGTACCAAATAGACCGCTCGTAAGTCCACCGGTGGAAAGGCTCCCCGCAAGCAGTTGGCAACAGCCCCCTGGCAACCCTATACCATCATATGGAGTTTGACAGCGACCGACATATATGGGGCGTTATAGCTATAAAGCCCCAAACAAATAATTATGTTCGGCACTATGCTCGATATTCAAGCATTCCACACGACGTTTTGCATCTTGTGGGATGATTTAATATCATATCATTCAGAAAATCGACATTTTGTAACTAAATACAGCTTCTAATCATTCGGTTCAAAATCAATGTTTTGCCTTTCATGGCAGTGATGCTGGCTGTACAGAGACGTCGTCCTTGACAGGGAGCTGGTTGGCAACGAAGGCCATGTAAAAGTGCCCCAGTCACGGTTGGCGTTAAGAAGCCTCATCGCTACCGAACAGAAACTGTCGCCCTGCGAAAAATTCACAGCTATCAGCAATCGAGCGGCCCTAAATTGTGACCCAAAATAAACCACAAACCAACAAGTTGTTTTCAGGACCAGCCAATTATAAAGTATTATTATTATACATGAAATTTTCCATTGCCTTACAACCTCCCTCCCCCTTTCCACCCGGCTTGAATAACTATCAATCTTGATGATGCTGTGCGGCGGGGGCACTAGTTTTGATTATAGTGGAAAATTTAGGTTTGCGCGTTTTTCCCAAAAGTTTTTTAGCTGTGCTGTTTTCAAGGAAGTTGTAGTTGAATTCAAAATAAAATAGTTTATTTCTATTGTCAGAGATGGACCTTCCAACGAAAAGCAACATTCTGTCCGAAAATTTTGAAACCTATATCGAAACGTTAGAAAACGTTCGATTTTTGTAAATTGAATCATTACACTAACCTGTCTACAAATCACACAAATAACTTTTTTATTTTGTGCCATTCTACTTGAAAGCGACGATATTGTTCACAAGTGGCTCACTTACCATCCAACGCTCTTGGCAAGCCACTTTCTGATGCTTGTAATAACAAAACTTCAATTCGATTCTTTGTCGATAAATTGATGGTCCTGAAAAGGGCCTTTTGTTTGGATAGTGTTCGGAATTTACTTGGATCTGGTGTATATGGTAACAGTTTTGGTGCCATCGAAGACGGCGTGCTTGGCCAACTCTTCTGACAGCAGCCAACGGACGGCGGTTTGAATTTTGCGGGAGATGCTGCAAACGAACTGCTGCATGCTGATGCTGGAAACGAACTGAGCGTGAGCAACAGCATGCTGAGTTTTTATACCTGACTACAGCACAATGTAAGCTCGTCCTTTTTTGTGTTGTCCTCAATATGTGTTCTTCGTAGCTCCACCCTTTCGTTGGTCGACCACATATTTTTGATAAAGAACAAAATTGAAATTGTGTTTCCAATACGGAGGTTATCGAACACTCAGGGTAAAAAGAGTAATGTAATACGGCACCTTGGTAAAATCTTTGAGAATTGAAACCTTTTTTGAATGCGCCTAGTAAACACGAAACTGTAAACAAACACACAAATGATAACTTTTTATTTTTAGGGTTTTCGATTGATGGCACTGACACCGCGCCAGTGTTTTGCACTGGCACGGTGCCAATGGAACGCTCCAACGCAAATCGAGTGCACTCTTGAATGTGTGCGTGTAGTTTGTCGAGCTGTCATTCAACAGCTGATGTTTGTTTATTTACAAAATAAAGCACTTAAATAAGAAATAAGTGTTGCTTTAAGCGGATTAATCATTAGGTACAGTCGGAAAATTTATCAAAATGTGTAGATATTGTTATACGGCGCAGTCAAACGGTGGACAACCAGAGTGCAGACCCTAATATGTTGATCAAAAAGGTTTTGAACAATTTGATTCATTGTGGTACCAACTTATACGGGAAAATAAACAAATCCCACACCGAACAACATGTAGAGTTGTGTCTCTTAATGCGCGGTTAATTGGGCCGCTTGAAAGAAATTCGACAAAACGATTTCCGTAGATCATATAATTATCGCAACGTTGCGCTAGTGACCGATTAGTCTGCAATTCTCTATACGGCACTAGTGAGCACACACAGCACATAATATAATGGTATATGTCAATATTCTGTTAATTGAAAGATATGATCTTTTCAGAAAAGTTTTTCAGTAGGTCAAGATCAACCCGTATACCTATGGATTATTTTTGGAATTAACTTGCAGGGCAACGCTAGTGACTCAATTTGACGATATACATCAGTAGATCAAATGCTGCACGTAAATGAATAAATCATTTTTAGATTCGTCCACTAGGCTGCGCTAAAGTACATAATAGCCTAGCGTAGTATTTGGAAAATTATGTTCTATCCTTGGTTCTATCTCAAAGGTTTTACGGTTTAGGTCGATGTTGTTCTCAATAAGGTTCTTGGGGATGGAAGAAGATTCATTCGGATTTCATCCGCTGGGCGGCGCTAGTGAACATGCAATTTCTTTTATTTTTTGGATTTCAATATCATGATAATTAAGAATGATGTGTTCGGCATAGTTCTTTTGTAGGCTAAGGACTGCCCGAAGGTTAGTCTAGTATACTCCTACTATGCGGCGCTAGTGAAGGGTTCCCTTAACCGATTTTCCGACTCCGCACTCATATTTGCTTCAGATAGTTTTTCTTTTACTAGATTGTGTATGGACATTCCCAAGCAAATCAACCAAAGGTCCGAAATACCCAACCATGGTCCGATTCTGACCATCCTATTTTATATTTTTTTGTTCTCTGCATACTCCTTGAGGTTCATGATACCAAGTGCAATGTTGTATTGAGTTCAATGAATGCCACAGGTACTCTACGAACGTCTCATGGTTATCCTAGAACTCCCAGAAATAAAGGAATATTGTATACACTCCTTGAGGTTTAGGGAATTCAATATTAAATTGATTGCAACGATTGCTATAAGTCATCCATGAACGTTTTTGTCTTCAGTTTTATAATCGTAAACAGTGATCTCTTAGTCGTTATATATTCATGGATACCCAGTTGAAAGAACTTGTTTTTTTTTTTCAAGTTATCCAAAAACTATGGAGGTAAAGGCTTATGGTCTATAAGCCTATAATACAGAATAAAAGAGTTACAAGCATTCGTAACCGAGCGCTCCTTCGTTACACACGCGCGATGTTTGTTGTAACATTACCTTGATTTAGGCGATATCAGTGAAGGTGTTTATTCCAGCAAGGGCAGGAGTATAAACATTATAAACGTTAAATTGTGTCAAGCAGTTCAGTGTAGTGCGGTGTTAAACAGTTTTATTACCTGAAAGACGGCTTTGCTTAGACGAGCTATACCAGATAAAGGTCACGCGGGTGACGCATAAAGCAAACGAAGGATCAATTCACCTACCAGCTCGTCAGGAACCAACTGGTGAAGTGTTTCGTTTTTTACGTTTCTTATCGATTTTTTTATTTTTGCATTTGATTTTTTTATTTTTATTTAAGTTAAACAGTGCGGTCGAGCGTGTCTCTCCCGCAACAAAATGGATCAAGGAGAAGGATCTCCCTCCAAAGGTGAATCTTTTGGGGAAGAGGAACACCTATTTGAGTCGGAGACAGAAGTTGTTACCTCCAACTCATCTTCCTCACTTCCCCCAAATATATCACAGCACCGCCCCCCCCCCCCCCGAATCAACGTTTACCAGGATGGATCCGCTGGTCCTTGGGTGGTATGGTTAAACAGCATAACTGCTGCGCGAGAGCTGACAAAACGTTACTCGGCCGTAACCGAGATTAAAAAGTTACAGTCAGATAAACTGCGCGCAGTCGCTACTGCATTGAAACCGGTCAATGATATCGTTAGTAATAGCCTCTTTATAATGGTGTATCGCGTTTACATTCCTCCTCGTGATGTGAAGATTGACGTTGTGGTAAGTGATGTGGGTCTAACTGTCGATGATCTAATGAATGATGAGGTTGGCCGCTTTAATGACCCTAACTTTCAATCAGTTATGATTTTGGAGTGCAAGCATTTGCACTCAAAGTACATCGAAGATGGGAATTAATATCCATCAGACTGGTTTCGCGTAGCCTTCGCCGGATCTGCACTTACGAGCTACGTTGAAGTAGGAGGAGCTCGTCTATCTGTGCGTCTGTTTGTACCACGGGTCATGAATTGTTCCAATTGCAAGCAGCTAGGTCATACGGCCACTTACTGTAGTAACAAGCAACGGTGCGGTAAATGTGGGGAACGCTATGCAGAAGATACTTGCAGTAGGTCCGCTAAGAAGTGTGTTTACTGTGGGGAGAATCCGTATGCACTTTTGAAATGCCCAACGTACAAACTTCGCGCGGATGACCTGAAGCGATCCGTCAAAGATCGCTCCAGACGCTCTTACGCAGAAATGCTATCCAAAATCGATTCGACACAGGTACTTCCCTCGGAGGAAGAGTATAGGTTTTTATCCAACTCGATTCTCGATACCGAGATTCAAACTCAGATGAAACGAGTACCCGACATGAACACCCAAAAACGTTCTCCCAACCCGTGTGGGACAAAGAGTACTCAGACGTGTACGCGGAGAAGGCTGCCGCGTATAAAGCCTTACTGAACGACGGGTTGATCAATAGCTTTCGACTCTACATGATATTAGAAAAGCGAATGAAAAGTTTAATGAAAGCCAAGAAACGCAGTTACTGGCGCCGCTTTGTCGGCGGGTTAACAAGAGAAACATCGAAACATTTGGGGCACGGCCCGACGTATTCGAAACCGAAGCAGTACTAACGAGAGCGTGGAATATTCAAACAGTTTGATATTCGATTTCGCCAAGAAGGTTTGTCCGGATCCCGCCCCGGCACAGAAAATCTACCGCGCCACGTCGCCTCACAATACTGCGAACGAAAAACCGTTTTCGATGGTGGAGTTCTCACTTGCTTACTTATCATGTAACAATAAAGCCCCCGGGGCCAAACAGAATTATATTCAACTCGTTGAAGAATCTACCAGACTCTGCCAAGAGACGCTTGTTGAATTTATTCAGAAAGTTTCTTGAGGGTAACATTGGACACATGATTGGAGACAAGTGAGTGTCATCGCCATCCAAAAACTAGGAAAACCAGCCTCCGACCACAACTCGTATCGATCGATTGCAATGCTATCATGTATCCGGAAGTCATTCGAGAAAATGATCTTGTTTCGCCTCGACAATTAGGTCGAAGCAAATGGCTTCCCTAATAAAAAATATTATACACGAACTTTAACTCATATAGTGCAACGATTCCACATATTGTTTGGATGATACCCTGAACTGTTCGTTAGGCTCTTGAATCATAAGATGTTTATTAGGGTTACTGTTAGATACATAGTTTGGCTTTTGCAAAGGCAAAGGGACGAACGATCGCCTTGCGTTGCTCTCAACAGAAATTAAAATGACATATCAGTATTCTTGGATATCACGAGGGCTTACGATTCAGTTTTCATCAACATTCTTTATGATAAGTCTTTCACCAATTTTAAATAACTTTTTGCTAAACCTGTTATCTGAAAAACACACGCATTTCTCGCATGGTGATTTATCGACATCACGATTTAGCTACATTCGCCTTCCCCAGGGCTCATGTCTAAACCTTCTCCTATACAATTTTTACGTGAATGACATTGACAAATGTCTTGTCAATTCCTGCACGCTAAGTCAGCTTGCAGATGACGGTGTGGTCTCTATTACAGGTCCCAAAGCCGTCGACTTGCACGGACCACTGCAGATACCTTGGACAATTTGTCTGCTTGGGCTCTCCAGCTGGGTATCGAGTTCTCTACGGAGAAAACTGAGCTAGTCGTATTTTCTCAGAAGCGTGAACCAGCGAAACTACAGCTTCAGTTAATGGATAAAACTATTGCTCAGGTTTCAACATTCAAATATCTCGGGGTCTGGTTCGACTCTAAAGGAACCTGGGGATGTCACATTAGGTATCTGAAACAGAAGTGCCAACAAAGGTACAACTTTCTCCGTACAATAACCGGAACATGATGGGATGCCTATCCGCAGGAAACCTAATCAGGCTGTACCAAACAACGATACTATCAGTGATGGAGTACGGATGTTTCTGCTTTCCGCTCCGTTGCGAACATACATTTCATCAAACTAGAGAGAATCCAGTATCGCTGTTCGCGCATTGCCTTGGGTTGCATACAATCGACCCATACGATGAGTCTCGAAGTGCTGGCGGGCGTCCTTCCGCTAAAAAATCGATTCTGGGACCTCTCATATCGATTGCTCATTCGATGCGATATTTTAAACTTATTGATGATTGCAAATTGCGAAAGGCTTGTCCATCTTAATTCTCAGACCCGATTCATGTCCTTGTACTTCGATTACATGGCACAGAACATCAATTCATCTTTGTATAACGTTAACCGTGCTCATCTCTTAGATACTTCTGATCCAACTGTATTTTTCGACACATCCATGAAGAAAGAGGTTCGTGGCATCCCGGATCACATTCGCCCACAAGTGGTCCCAAATATTTTCTATAATAAATACCATCAAGTCGATTGCGGCAAAATGTTCTACACTAACGGATCAATTCTCGACGGGTCCACAGGCTTCTGTATATTCAACGAAAATCTTTCTGCCTCATTCAAACTCAATAATCCTGCTTCAATTTACGTCGCAGAATTAGCTGCCATTAATTATCTTCTCGGGATCATTGACCCCTGCCCGCATACCATTACTACATCGTTTCGGACAGTCTCATTTCCATTGAGGCCATCAGTGCAGCGAAGTCTGGAAAGAACTCACCGTATTTCCTGGGGAAAATCCGGGAATATCTGAGTGCTTTATCTGAAAAATCTTACCAGACTACCTTGGTTTGGGTCCCGTCACATTGCTCTATTGCGGGCAATGAGAAGGCGGACTCTTTAGCCAAGGTGTGCGCATTGGAAGGCGACTAATGCGCCCATCCTACTTTCCGATTTATCCTACTTTCCGGTTAAGATATCGACGGTTTATAAGTTTCTCAGAACATTACAAATCCGACATTCAATAATAATAAATATATAAATGCGGATTCTACTCGCCAGCAATTCGTTTCGCCATAGGCAGATATAACTCAACACGTGTAGGGCTACTTCAGGTTCGAGTGATTCTACTATTCTTAGATTTGCCCTGGATCCCGCTCTGGTGCCAAATCTTCGGGGTAATTGGTTGATTGTTCGTATTAGTAAAGTGGGTTCGGATCGGGTTTCTCAAATTTTAAATTTTCAGGTATGAGTCGGGCTCGGGTTTTCAAATTTTAAAACTCTCGAGTTCGGGTCAGGTTTTACAAAATTTTCATTCTGGGGTACGGGTCGGGTTTGAGTTTTTAAATTTTAAAAGGTTCGGGTTTTTCAAATTTTATAATTTTGGGCTCGGGCCGGGTTCGGGTTTTTAAATTTTTAAGCACTCGGGTTCGGGTTCGAAAAAATTGAAACCACCCGACCATCTCTAACCTATCTCATTTGTCGAGCTATTAGGCCCTCACATCAGTCCGATCCTCGTTCACCTCTTCAATGCGATAATCGATAGTCGCAGATTTCCGCAAATCTGAAAAACGGCCTTCATAGCCGATTCCGAAATCTGTCAATCACGTCGAGCCAAAAGACTATCGACCAATTAGTGTCCTCCCAGCCATCTCTAAAATATTCGAGAAAATTCTGCTCGACCAGATCTATAGCTTTCTGGACTACCATCAACTACACTGCCGTGATACGCATAACAGTCCCATTTGCTATGGATTTCCTATGCAGGTGAGACTGTTATGCATATCACGGCAGTACAGCTGCTTGCCAAACATCAATCAGGATATCAAAAACGTCATAGTACTAGCACCGCCCTAACAAAAGTCGTACACGATATCTATATCAACCTAGACAAAGGCAACTGTACTGTGATGGTTCTTGTCGACCTGTCGCTTGCTTTCAACTGCGTAAGTCACCGGATACTCCGCAAAAAGCTAGAAGAGTTTGGTTTCTATGCTGATGCATGCGACCTGTTGACATCATACATGAAGCACCGTACTCAGCTTGTCAAAGAAGATAGGAAGAAGTCAGCGGAGAGAGTACTTACAGATGGAACTCCCCAAGGATTCTACCTCAGTGCACTGTTATTTTCCCTATATATTAATAGCATGCCTGAAATTCTACGCTGCGAATACCACCTGTACGCCGACGACATGAAAATCTACATTTCCGGCCCGGTGCAATATGTAGAAAATATGATCAATATATTAAATGCTGATCTCAACGCAATCGAACAGTGAACAGCGAGCAACAAACTTTTCCCTAACCCACGCGAAACCCAGGCTGTAATCTTCTACAAACAAGGTAACATCACACCCCAAAGCAAGATCTCATTTTGCGGAGAGATTATCCCGCTGTCCAAAGAAGTCACCAATCTAGGGTTAAAAATGGACAGCAACTTAAAATGGGCAACACAGGTGAATAATATCACAAAGAAAGTATTCGGCACATTAAGGACTTTCCGCCGCTTCGCATCTGTCCTTTCGACACCCACACGCAAGAAGCTGATGCTAGCAGTCATCATACCTTATCTCACATACGGTGACACGGTATGTTCCAGGTTTATCAACTCAGCTCAAAGAATTACAAAGATGCTTTAAAGTCGGGTTCTACGAATAGTACCCCGGACATATCCTGGATCATCTTCAGAAAAGCGTCTCGGAGCGCACAAGCTTATTCCACATCCCAATGAACACAGCCAGCAGCAGAAAAAGTGTGCTGATTTACGGAGCCCTTAGCTGGAACGCACTTCCAATTGAAATAATTAACCGACAATAACCTGCTTCAAGAAATCACTAAACGAGATTTGAAAAGGCTATCAAAAACCAGAGAATATTGACGTGTATATTAGTCCTTCCATTTGTAAAATATGTAATGTTATTTTTCCTTGACCTGAAAAACAGTTAACACTAATAAAATTACAAATAACAAAAACTAAAATTTTCGAGAAAAAAGCGTTCTTCACGTATAATTTTTCAATGATCCACATCGAATGTCAACAAGAACATCTGTTAGCGGCCACGGCTGGGTTGTTTTGACGTTTGCGTTGTTGGTGTTAGTGAGTGCACTGGCTCCACCGACAAAATTTTCGGTGCCAAATATCTGCCCCGAAATTGCACTGGAATTGCACTTTTTTATTGCAGTTCCAATCAATGGAACATGGTGTCGGTGTTTTGACAACACTTCTGCAAGAAAAGTGCAATTTCAGTGCAGAAAACTACACCAGTTCTTTCAATCGAAAACTCTATTTGTGTCATTCTACGTGAAATCAACGATATTGTTCACTAGTAGCCCACTTGCCATCGAACGCTATTGGCAAGCTACTTTCGGATGCTTGTAATAACAAAATTTCAATTCGATTCTTTGTTGATAAATGGCCCGTACCAAACAGACCGCTCGTAAGTCCACCGGAGGAAAGCCTCCCCGCAAGCAGTAAGCAACGAAGGCAGTGTAAAAGTGCCCCAGTCACGGTTGGCGTTAGGAAGCCTCATCGCTACTGAACAGAAACTGTCACCCTACGAGAAATCACAGCTATCAGCAATCGAGCGGGCCTAAATTGTGACCCAAAATAAACCACAAACCAACAAGTTCTTTTCAGGACCAGCCAATTATATTCCAGTAAGATATAAATGAAATTTTCGTTTTCCATTGCCTTACAACCTCTTTCCTCCCGGCTTGAATTACTATCAATCTTGATGATGCTGTGCGGCGGGGCACAGGCAGTTTCCATTATAGTGATAAATTTAGGTTTGCGCGTTTTTCCCAAGTAAAAAACTGCTGTGCTGTTTTCAAGGAAGTTGTAGTTGAATTCAAAATAAAATAGTTTACTTCTATTGTCAGAGTTGGACCTTCCAACGAAAACTAGTCTGGCTCGCTTGGAATCGAATTGTACGGACCAACCACTGCTTTCACAAAATCCGTTATTTTCAGTGATTGTACGTTCTACAGAATTAGTCACAACTATTTCCAATCAGCGCAAAAATCGAAGGTTTTCATTCAATACAACAGCAGATTTTCACGTTTGAAAAAACAGGCAGCATTCTGGCCGAAAATTTTGAAACGGAGCACCTATATCGAAACGTTAGAAAACGTTCGATTTTTGTAAATTGAATCATTAAATCACAAATAACTTTTGATTTTGTGCCATTCTACGTGAAAGCGACGGTATCGTTCACAAGTGGCTCACTTACCATCCAACGCTCTTGACAAGCCACTTTCTGATGTTTGTAATAACAAAACTTCAATTTTATTCTTTGTCGATAAATTGATGGCCCTGAAAAGGGCCTTTTGTTTGGGCAGTGTTCGAAATTTACTTGGAGCTGGTGTATATGGTAACAGTTTTGGTGCCATGGAAGACGGCGTGCCAACTCTTCTAACAGCGAACTGAGCGTGAGCAACAGCATGCTGAGTTTTTATACCTGACTACAGCACAATGTAAGCTCGTCCTTTTTTGTGTTGTCCTCAATATGTGTTCTTCGTAGCTCCACCCTTTCGTTGGTCGACCACATATTTTTGATAAAGAAAAAAATTGAAATTGTGTTTCCAATACGGAGATTATCGAACACTCAGGGTAAAGAGAGTAATGTAATACGGCACTTTGGTAAAATGTTTGAGAATTGAAACCTTTTTTGAATGCGCCTAGTAAAAATGTTTTCCACTTCACTCCAGTTTCTTTCTGACCATATTTGCAATTTGCGTACTGAAATAAATCATAATTTAGGGTTTAACCCAAATTGCTCTCCAGGGAGAAACAGTCCATGAAACAGAAAATACAAACTTATTCTTTGAAATGATGTTGGTGGCCCTGAACAGGGCCTTTTTTATAATGATACAAGTGAGTTCTACCTTTTCAACTTCCAAATCCATACAAAGTGCGTCCCTACCGCTTCAGATTATAGACGACATTCATTGCGGTTTAGCGCTTGGCTTGTTCAGTGTAGGTCACGGCATCTCGGGTGACATTTTCCTGCACACCAATGCTGATTCGTAGATTAAATCGGAGATGCATTTTACACCACCACGACGAGCCAGATGCCGAATTGCAGATTTGGTGATTCCCTGGATTTTATCACGAAGAACCTTGCGATGACGCTTGGTACGGGAACGCAAACATGATACCGCTCATTGTACCGTCCGGACGAGCATGTTGCTCGTGTGGTAAGCGAGCACCCACTGATACAAAACAAGCTCGCGTGACCTGTATATATAACATTCCCGTATGTAATGAAACGCTTACATGCTCCTTTTTGATGACTCTGCGTGGGATATGCTGGCAAATTGCGCATTTTCCTCGCTGTTTTCGAAGGATTTTCTGAAAATCCTTGTTTTGGTTTATTTATAGTAGTCGCAGTAATTCCGAAATTTAATACGAAATACGTGCACAAATTTCCGATCAGATAGTGCAAAAATATTGCGATTTCGTCCAGTAGAACGGAAGATATTCGCATTTCAAACCTGGGAAAATTTCTCAACTGAATTTTTTGAAACGGGACCCCATATTGAAACGTTAGAAGTATTCTACTTCAAAAAACAATTCCATTATGACGCATCGGCGGACTCCTCTGCGCATTGTAAATGTACAAAACTATTGATTTTCAACGGACAACTTTTTCCTCCTCATCACAGAAAAGTTGAAAACATTTCCTTTTTGAGGCATCAGCGGACCCCCCCCCCTCTGCGCATTGTAAATATACAAAACTGTAGATTTTCAATGGCCAACAACTTTCCCTTCAACGATACTATGTTACCGCTAATATTTTGCTTGCAGTCCTTTCCTATAGCAAGCGAAAAAAGGACTGCCGCACATTCCAATCTTGCAAATATAAGCCATGACTGTCGTTCACTACATTCATTTTGAACCGCTGCTATGAAATTTATTTGCAACAGTTCCAACGGAACGGATGATGAAAGTTAAACACACGGGCCATTCACATACATTCGCAACAGCTAGCGAACGAAACCCAATTACGGCAGCAAGCCGAATAACCGAACTTTCCCGAACATGTAACAGGCACGCTCAGCAGCACGAACGTTTTTGCTTTTCTCTTGTCTGTTTACATGCATAACAGCTTTAGGTACAGTTGCAGCGTGGCGGTTGCGTTGGTTTTTTCCCGAACTTTCGCATTAAAATGAAATTCGAAATGACTTCTTCCAGCCTTGGTGGCGGGAAACTAAACTGCTGTGTGGCGGCATTCACGCACACCAAAGAGATTACATTCATTGAACGACATTCATACGTACACCAACCATGAAATTCGTGTATGACTTTCCTGCTCCGGCAGCAGCGTGAAAGTTTGTAAGCTTATGGCGTTCACAAAAAAATGTCACGTTTCCAGCCCCCCAAACAATTGAAAAAGGCCTAACTGTCAAACGTAAACATATGTGGTTTTCGTTTGAGTCGAAACTGAGTCAGTTCCTAACCCCAACTGCTGTCAAAATGTATGAACTGACAGCGGTTGGGGTTAGAACCTGACTCAGTTTCAGGTTCAAGCGAAATCGCCAATAGACAAAAGAAGTTTTGGTCAAATTCGTTATGATCCTATTTAAAAAGCTGATACTGTTTTATTTCGTTTGATTGCAAAAAAATTCTTTTAAGGTCTGATATTACACCAAAAGTTATAAAAGTTAAATCTCATTTGATGACCATATTGCCCTTATTGAACTTTATAAAATCAGATTGGCTCTGCATGTACATTATGGAAAAGTTAGGCCTAAAGCAGTTGTAGTTTCGATTAATGGGGGAGTCTTATGTAGTGAGTAAAAAAATCGGTGGCCACGCTGAACTTCTTTTGTTTTAAACAGCCATGCATTCCTCGCGCGTATTTGCTGCAATTTCAATCAATCGACAATTTAACAGGGGTTTGTTTCGAAACCGCATTTTTCAAATTGGAAGACACGATGACTCATAAACTATTCAGCGGATTGACATCATATTTTAATGAGAATGCATATTTTAATGAGAATGCATGTAGCAAGTCGATGAACCACGGAAAACT
Source organism: Topomyia yanbarensis (assembly GCF_030247195.1). Taxonomy (NCBI): domain Eukaryota; kingdom Metazoa; phylum Arthropoda; class Insecta; order Diptera; family Culicidae; genus Topomyia; species Topomyia yanbarensis. The sequence continues at coordinate 118,869,955 of NC_080670.1, forward strand.
GAATAAAAAAAGTTTTCTCTACATTATTTTGAAAAAAAAGTGAGCGATTGTTACATTAATATGTAAGTTATTTCAGTTTTTATGATGCCATTTTCCGAAATTCAAATTATTTTCTTTTTGTTTTTTTTTTTTGGTTCATCGAAGAACTACAAGTCGAAACTTTATAAATCTTACTAAATTTCCTGTTTCATACAATTTTATGGAGAGTTATCATGTCTGCCGTGGCGCTCCGCGTGGAGATGGTTTGACATCTACTCTTGGAATGCTTGTATGTGTAACTCTGCGTGACTGCAAAATACTTTTTTTTATACATTACACAAGAGGTCCATTGTTGCCTTGCCTTCAAAATCGTAAAACAAAATTACCTTCGGTTTGAGCACTTTCCATCACCCCTTAATTCATTGAGTAGGTATCCCTAATAAACTGTTCAGGGTATCATCCAAACAATATGTGGAATCATTGCACTATATGGGTTAAAGTTCGTGTATTGTATTTTTTATTAGGGATTCCACTGCTTTTATATTTTTTTTTGTAATCAGTTATAATAATCCTTTATAATCATTTTATAATAAATGTATTACTAGTTAGGACTTTTATATGAGCCAGGCCCTTTTATAAAGTGTGATAGAATCGTTATCAAAACTCTTCATATTCCATTGTTGCGTTATGTACATGATCGGATAGATAGTTTTTAATTGAGACGGGACGTGCGGATATGAAAAAACCTAACGTCAAATGTAGCCAGGGGGAACTGTGAAATGCAGCCAGTCCATTTGAAATATGTGAGGCAGAAAGAGTGGCTATGCGAGACAAAACATAGAATGAACAAAACATGAAGAAGACAACATCTATCTGCAGGTTCTGTCCCTGGATTTAATCTAAGACAAGACGTGACAATAAGGGGGGCCGTTTTTGTTCCAATTTTATGTCAGAATGTTCCAGCTCCTGATTGGTAGATTCTGACGTTTTGCACCGTACGTAATGTTACTGCAGGGATATCGAAATTATGTTTTGCAGTGTTGCTATATTTATAGGAAAAGATTGTCATTACTTTTGACAAATAAAATTATTATCGTTAAAAAAGTAAAAACGACTAAATTGAACTGAAATTGCGCGGCAAAGTGAAACAAGTATTTATCATGCATTTACCGTATACGTGGTTGATCAACTTTAACAAAAATAAGACAGAAATCACACTGTAATCTAAAATTATTCAGAAAATGGCTTCGTCAAACCTTACTAAACAACCATCACATGGAAAAAACGTGTCCTTCATCAATATAGTGAATTAAAGACGCAAAATTTTGTCGGCATAAAATAAATTAACAAGACTATATTTTCATTAATAAAAACAGCAACACTGTTCGGAAGATTTCGGCAGGGTGAAAATGTGCGAAAAGAAGAATGCCGAAGGAAAAATAAGAAGCCGATTGTCACGTCTTGTCTTAGGATTTAATGGGGAACATAAAAATTCGATTTGTATGCATTTGGCAGTAGGCCTTTTACAAATGTTTGGCTAGAAATTGCTTACTTCAACGAATCATGTGTAAGAAGTAAGCTGAGCTGAGTTTTTCATACTATGATCGAATTAAAAAAAATCCAAGACCATGTGGCCTGTGTTAAGCCAAAGAGGACCAAGCGCCATTTAGAGATACATGCGCTAAATTCGCTATTGCATCCAACATAGCATCAGCAACAGCCACATCTAATTATTTTTGGGAACACAAATATCAAACGAAAGCAAATAAGTGGTCTTTAAGTTGCCACGCTAATGATAAGATACCTAAAAATGCATTTTACCATGAAAAATACCAGAAAAAAATTATGGCGCTCAGCTCGGTCTGGCTTAACGCAGGCCATGTAAACAAGCTCTCCGAACTGTAAAAAAAGTGAGGTTAAACATTTTCATGCAATGTTCTCCCAGTAAAGTTCAGCCGGAAATGACCTGGAATTCTGGCTGGTTCCTGTTCGTATTCCAACTCCAGTGACACAACCGATTCTAACTAGAATCGGTTGTGTCACTGGAGCCGGAATACGAACTGGAACCAGCCAGAATTCCGGTTCATTTCCGGCTGAGCTTAACTGGGCTACAGCGAGAGGTTCACTTTAGTTTGTTTACATTATAAATGAATTTTGTACCGCAACTCACCACTTCATTTACCGCGTTGCCAAGATCTCAAACAAAAATATACAAAACAGTGCTGCCCAAACACACATTTTGAGTCCCACAATTCTTGCAAAGGTGAAAAAAATATTCAACATTCTTGCATTTTTCAAATTTAAAAAAATCATCAAAAAATCACGATAGCTCCTAACTGTCTCATTTTAGCGGAAATATTATTAAAAATGTGTTTTAATCTATCGATTAAAAATAAGAAAATATGGGGTTAGGTCGGACGAGAAAGGTCTAGAAAATGTCGCCTCCTGATTTTGCCGCTCGGGGCGATTGCCACCTTCGCCCCCCCCCCCCCTTAGCGCCACCACTGGTACTCACGCATCCTGTATGCTAGCTGTCTGTTAGTTGTGCTCGGGCGAAGGTCATGAACTCTAACCTCAATAGATCCATCTTCCATTGACAGTGGAATGCTGTAGGATTTTCCGTCGTGTTCTAGCTGGTGTTTCATGTTGTGTTCTAGTACTATGTCCTGTGCTGTTTGAGCGGAATCGGTGCCCACGAAGACACGCCCGTTGGTGAGTTGCAAGTGCTGTAGCTTGGTCGCTTCGATAGCGAGATTTTTGGTTATGAATTCCGCGATCGCGAGTAGGTTCAGTTTAGTCGGTACAACTTTAAAGTTGATGACAAATGTTTTGTCAATCGATGATGCTATTTTGGCAGTTGCTAGTTCCGAATATCGGAGTATTAAATTGTATTAATATGCCGGACTAAGTCCGCGAACTTCGTTATAGAAAAACCACTATTGTCGTTAAAAACGCGTGTGCTCACGACAACAGTATGCTGTCAACTGAAAGTTCGAAAGTTATTTTCTCTTGAATGGAAAAATTTAACCGAGAGAGCGAGCCATTTCAAAAGTTGACATATGGATAGATATTTAGAATTGACAGCTGCCATGACCACAAGTTGGTAGAGGTGTGAACATTTGTCGATATTTTAAAATTAGTTTTTTTCTTATTGCTTTAAGTATGACAGTCATAGCCTCGAAAAGTAAAAATACACATCATGAAATAACCCAAACAAGTCTTAACACAACACGTTATCGTTTCCATCCTTATCCCTTAATTTTGTATTGAAAAATATTGACAACCTCAATTAGGTACAGAAAATGTGTCCACCTTTTTATTCTGCATCATGGGCAAAATTTTAACCATCGAGCTGTCAAATTTAACTATCGCTCTGTCAATTTTAACCATGCTCCAGAGTAGAAAAACTCTAGAAAGAGAACTGCGGAGACTCCATTTTGGATCGATTGGATTCGCGTTTAGCTGTCAGAAAACGAATCCAATCGAACATTGCCTATCCCAGCCCGGGGACAACTTGACAGCTCCCATATATTGAACTCATAAGCAAATTTTGTGGTGATTTGGTGATGTCATGGCGGCTCGAATGGAGCAAAATTTGAAAAAGGTGCATCCCATTTACTATTTTCCATATCTAAAAAATAATCAATTTAAGCATTTCTTTCATCAAATTTATTTCGCTGTTCACATTAGAAACTGTCCTCATTCCCCCATACTTAAACAGAAACATAGATTCCATTTGGAATTTAAAAAATCCGAAAAAAAATAAATCGATTTTCGGAAATACAAGAAGATGACTTTCAAAATCAAGCCACTACCACTTATATTGGAATTTCCGAAAATCTTCCGAAACTAATCAACATCTCCTAAGGCATGAAATCCTCCGGTAGAGCCGAAGAAAATGCCAGAATAATTCTGAAGGGATCCATACCAAAACCATCGCAACATCTTCCGGACAGAATTATTGCAAAAGTCGAACAAAACTCTGGCCGAAGTCGAACAAAATTGTACATACCTGGCAGCATTCTTGCATAAACCGAGCACTACTGGTTTGATGCCAGAATTCTGATAAAAGCACACAAATTTTATTCAAAAACAATTTTGCTAAATGTGTAGAAAATCCTACATATATTGTTTATTCTCCCAATCAAAATGCTAGAATTTTTGACGTTCTTAATGAACTTGAAACAAGATGTCGCAGGTTCACGAATTGTTAAGCTTGGTGATTTACTTTCATTGGCCAAAAAGTTTTTCATTTATATTTCATTTATAACACCAATGATTTACCGATTACAAACTTCACACAACAAGAAAACCAAAACATTTTTAGGAAGGAAGAGAGCCGGTTGCTAAAAACAACACCTTCCAGCTAAATCTGTAATAAGATTTATGTAACTTTGCTGACGGTTTCCAATCAGGGATAAATTTATTCTCTAATAATATTTTTCTTTATCCACATTTTGGAATACGCTTTTTCTAAATGTTGTTCTAGCCGCATTGACGGCGTTCATAACACACGTAACGAAACACGCTTTTCTCTTGAAACTTTTTCGTGTCGTTGTTCGTGGTAGTCGTACAGAAAAGGCATACTAGCGCCACCATCAAATCGGTGGTACATATATGAAACAAGCACTATCTGTCAAGTTGTCCCCGGGCTGGCCTATCCCAAAGAGAATAGGGAAAGAGACGAATAGTGTGAAGCCAAAAATACCTTATTGAGCAGACCAATCGTGCAATGTAAATAAACATTACTCATGCCTGAGTTGGAGGAGATAAGTATTGTAAATCTATCAAAAAAGAAATTTGAATTTTCGTCAGAATTTAGTGCAATCGTGATTGTAAGGTGCATTCTAGAGTCTATGTATGAGTAAAAACAAGTTTTAGAATTATTTCATCTCTTTGTTTCGAAATGCACATCGTTTGATAAACAAATTCAACGATCGACAAAAGGTTTGTTTTCAAAATATAATAGAAGTCATTTAAAGTGCTGCCTTTGGAAACGGTTGCCAAATTCTAGTGTTGAAATCATCGCAAAGGGAGTGTTGCCGTTTTGACTGATTTTCACTCTGCGTCTCTTTCACTATTCTCTTTGGCCTATCCTTATAACATTGGACGTGTTGCCATACAATGCCGGGCCATACGTTGCCAAAATGCTGTTTTTCTCTCCGCAGTTCTCTTACTAGAGTTTTTCTACTCCAGAGTAGGGTTATTTTGTAAATAACTTTCGAAGATTTTAACCAAAAGTTAAAAATTTCACCAAATGGTTCACAGCCTAACCTAGAGTGCTCTATCTGGGCGTACCTTTAAATATAAACAAATGACCTTGGTGCACTGATAAAATCAAGTACCCACCCCTAAGAACGGTTGGTTTCAAAATCGTTCAATGAAGGACGTTCGTTGGACCAATTTGGACAACGTCCAAATAACCGTTCAACGAACGTCCATCGTTGGACCCGTGTTGAACGATTTTGAAACAATTTTTTGGACTTCTCAGTGGGCATTAATGCGTAGAAAACTACACGGTAAAAAAACTTTACCCATTTTATGTATTCAAATTGCATTTTCGGAAGCTATTCGCGCTGTCAAAAAATGGGTATTTTTTTTGTTTCTAACAATGAGTACTTTTTATCCATTTCACAACTATTCGATGAGCTAATGTCAATGGGTATATTGATCTTGATAATGGGTGAAAAATCCTTAAGCATTATTTCAAGCGAGTTAACCTGCAAGCTAAGGATCGTAGTGGAACCTGCAAATTATCGCCCTGCATCGGAGTCCGTGGCGGAAACGGAACATTTCGGCAATGCTCCGAAAACAACGTCTGTTTAGACTACTGAGGATGTTGAAAATATGCACCAGTTCGGCATTTTTAGAGCAGCCATAAGATCCAACCATCAAAAATATATCCAGTTGGCGGTTTTATTTTGTTAAGTAGTTTTAGAATAGGATTTCTATCTAGATTCCTATACTTTTATAAGGAAACAATAATGTGAAATGAATGTTATTTTATGTTTTTTTTAATTCAGAAATAATTCTATTGACAGTATTTTTCATTCTGGCGCGAATTTCATGAATTCCTATACTTTTATAAGGAAACTATTCCTATACTTTTATAAGGAAACAATAATGTGAAATGAATGTTATTTTATGTTTTTTTTAAATTCAGAAATAATTCTATTGACAGTATTTTTCATTCTGGCGCGAATTTCACGAATGAGTATTTTTACGCATTTTGTTGTAACAGTTCTGCGAAAAATAATGGGTGAAACATACCCAGGCTGACGTACAAGACCTGTAGGGGAATTGTGGGAAAAACCGACACTGTGGGTAAAACCGACACCCCACAACTTTTCCTAGAAATCAAATTTTTATTCATTTCATAATGATACAATATTATTAGTACGTTTATTTAAAGCATTTGAAGAAAAATTGGATTTACGTTAGTGCGCCGAATGTCATAAAAATTAACAAAACATTCGACAGCAGCGTTCATACTCGTCTGGATGTAAAATTTCGTTGGTAGATTTAAAGGTTTTAACCGAACGAAAACTTTTCAAATCACCCCATTTTTCAGTACCTATTATTATCGGCCTGTCCTATGATCAACTAGGTGCATTGAAGACGAGTTTGAAAAATTCAATATTTTTAATTGCTTTTATAAAAAAATGTGCGCTGTTGGGGTAAAACCGACACCCTATGGTTAGGGTAAAACCGACACCCCGTTAAGATGGTTGTGTATAGTTGCGATTCATTTCAAAATACTGGGGATCTTTGTGACACTTCAATTAGCCTATTAGAACACTATAGTATTAGCAGAAACACACAGAAATACTTTTATTGTGTTTATTTCTTGTAAGTCTCTTTAAAAATCAAAAATTGGAATTTTTGCTTATCTGATTCTAACGAAGCTTTTGCTATTTCTGCAAAAAGGTCATCAAACCGAATTTATAGGGTTCTCTTGGTTTGTCATAGACGAATTTTATCACAATGAGACAATGATATTATGTATACTCCAATAGATCGTTGATGATCAGAGTCTGAAAAATCAAATCTGAAAAAGATAGATTTACTAAGAATTGTGTGTGTCACTCACAAGTGAATGAATCCAATTAGCAGAACGTAGAACGCTTGAAAATCTTCTCTTATGAAATAAAATGACACTGGAGGTTGCAATGATGTGCGCAAGGATTATTTGGAAATACTCATATCAATAAATAATCCTATAGCATAAAATACTCTTATTTATAGTACTACGCTTTCGAACTTTCTTCCCCTCACTACATGATAAAGCAATAAAAAGCACATATTTGCATCATACATACTCACACTTTATTAATCAAGCATATATCTCATGTTTAATAAAGATAAAGATTTTAATAAAGTGGAGAGAAAATAAATTAAAGGGGGTGTCGATCTTACCCCTATGGGGTGTCGGTTTTACCCGCAGTGCTTACAAAAAGTCACTTTGTTTTCCAAGTTTTACAACCAATATTTTTTAATGAAATTAATTTTTTGAAGTGCTGAAAAAATTAAGTCTTGTTAAGAATTTTCTGAAGAAGAATTCTGCATAAAAATTATAATTTTATTGGTTTTGTGGCAACTTAGAAAAAGTGTTAAGCTTAAGGTGTCGGTTTTAACCATAATTCCCCTACTCATTTATGGGTATAAACGCTTTACCCATTTAATGGGTTATTGAGTTCTTGTCGGCCAATCTCACGAAAACCAGGGCAGCTTACTGGTAAAGTAAACAATCTTAAGGTTAAGTATTTCTTGATCGATTAGTGGTTGAACAAATGAAATTATTTGATAAATTACATTGTTATACAACGTTCGCACTACCAGTTAAAACGTGTTTTTTGCTATCTTGGTGACATTTTTCTTGTTGCTAATTATTATAACGTGTTATAACTCTGTAGTGTAAACATTGTATTATTAAACCAATTCTGTAGCGTTTAGGTGTTTTATGTGATAATGGGACTGACGTAATTATATCTTCAGTACAGCGGTTTGTTTCAGAATTTAAAAGATTTATTTTAAAATTTAAATTGGTATACCCGACCATTCTATTTGTTATATACTTTAAAACTGTTATAGGAACTGAACATGAATTGTCACACCTTTTATTTTATATCATCTTGATCGATAATATGTTAACACAGATCTCTCTGAATAAAGCTTCCATTCAATTCATAGCCAGCACACGAGACGCTCTTCTTTAAACATGGTGTCAGAACAACCGAACAAAAAGAAGTGCCTACGAACCTAGTTGAATTGGAAAAAAAAAGAATAACATTGAAATATTCCGTCGCGAAAATCAAAACATTTCATTTGGAAAGAGTTACGAAGGTCATAATGGCTCAACCCCAGCCGGAGTTAGCAGCGGGAAACCCGATTGTCATCAACAGCAGTATTCCGTTTCCAGAGTCACTCAAGCTGGACGGAAACTTGCGGGAAAACGTAGAGCTGTGGAAGGATGCCTTCGAAACATACATAATCGCGTCAGGAGTAGAAGGACTGTCGGAGCGTGTAAAAATTGCCACATTCAAATCGGCGTTGGGACCCGATGCAAGAAAGATATTTAATTTATGGCCGCTGGATGAAGGGGAACGTAACACCGTAGCCGCATGCCTGGAATCTTTGTCCACACACCTGATTCCACAGAAAAACGTCAAGTTGGCTCGATATGAATTCAACCAGTGTCGCCAAGAGCCAGAGGACAGTAGTGGAAATGCGGAAAATATGACTAGTTTCATCAACCGAGCAAGAGCTTTGGTGAAAGACTGCCAATACGGAAATCTTGAAGATGAGATGCTTCGGGACAAGATCATCACCGGAATTCGCGACATGCATTTGAAAAAGAAAATGATCGAAACAGACAACCTTACATCGGCTAGAGTGATCGAAATGTGCCGAGCTGAGGAAGCAACGAGAGCTGAAATGGAGCGAAACCAGTGGCTCGAAACATTACAGCCACAATCGCTAAACAATATTACAGGAGGATATAAGCTTAACAAACGTTGTTCATTTTGCGGAAGGGCCTACCACAAAAATTTGCAGGAATGCCCTGCACGCGGCGCTAGCTGCAACTATTGTGGGGTAAAAAATCACTACGAAGCAGTATGTAAGAAGAAAAAAGAGGAAAGCAAACAATCTAACTTCACGGACACATGCAAAAAGCGAAACAGGAAAAAAGTAAATACTGTCGAAGAAACGGAGCAACTTAGCGAATCGCTGGAGAGTGAGAGCGATCAGGAATCGGTTACAATGTGCCAATACCTGTATAGTCTGAAGCAAAAGGACGATACGTTGCTGAAAACAAATTTAACCTTTTTGGATGCGAATAAAGGCGAACGCCTAGTGCAGTGCATTCTCGACTCGGGAGCTACATGTAACGTCATAGGAGCGAGTAACGCAAAGAAAATTATCGGTGACAAGCGGCTCCGTTTGGACAATCAACATGCGATCCTAAAAGTGTTCGGCGGTGGAAGAATTCGTTCTCTGGGTAGAACAACAATAGACTGCGTCCATAACGGAGTACACTATAAGGCAATTTTCCACGTCGTTGACTTCGAGCAAATGCCTTTGCTATCAATGAAGACATGTTTACAACTCAAGCTGATCCAACTTTGTTTTTCCGTGATAGACGATCAAAGATTAGCAGCAAAACAAATTTTGAACAAATTTTCGGGAGTCTTTGTCGGTCTTGGAAAATTGGAAGGACGTTTACATTTGGATGTAGATAAAACAATTCAACCCGTTGTACAGCAGCCACGTCGTATCGCGGTGACTCTGAGGGAAGAACTACGCCAGGAATTGGAAAGGCTAGAAAAATTAGGAGTAATCGCCGAAGAAAAACGTCACACTGACTGGGTAAGTAACCTAGTACTGGTTAAACGAAGTAACAAGCTACGTGTATACATCGACCCCGTCATGCTCAACAAAGCTTTGGAGAGACCACACTTTCAGATGCCTACTCTAGACGAACTATTACCTGAGTTAGCAAACGCCAAGGTCTTTACAACAGTCGACGCGAAGTCAGGCTTTTGGCAGATTGAACTGGATGAAGAAAGCTCAAAATTAACCACATGTTGGACGCCCTTTGGACGTTACCGATGGTTACGGATGCCGATGGGTATAGCTCCAGCACCTGAGGTATTCCAGCTCAGGGCTAACGAAATCATTCATGGCCTCCGAAACGTTAATGCGTTAATGGATGATTTCATGATTTTTGGTTGCGGAGAAACTATGACCGAAGCCATGATTGATCATAATAGAAACTTGGAGGCTTTTCTTGAAAGAATGAGCGAGAGAAATATGAGATTAAACCCGGATAAGATTAAACTCTGCCAGGAAACCGTAAAATATTTTGGACATATTCTCACGTCAAGCGGGGTGAAACCAGATCCGGACAAAACAAACAGCATTCTGAATATACCTCAACCGAAAGATGTCGCAGCAATCCAACGCTTCCTGGGTATGGTCACCTACCTGGCACACTACCTACCAAGTCTTTCTACCGTCGCAGAACCCCTACGTCGCCTAACAATCAAAGATCAGCCCTGGATTTGGTCCCGTGAGCAGAATGTAGCTTTTGAACGACTTAAGCAAATGGTTTCAACGGCGCCAGTATTACGATACTTCGATGTTACAAAAAATACAATTATCCAATGTGACAGTAGCAGCGTAGGATTAGGAGCTGTTCTCCTCCAAGATGGACATCCAGTCGTTTACGCGTCTAAGACCCGACGGCCACTGAACGTCGTTATGCACAAATCGAGAAGGAAACACTAGCTATCCTCACAGAGAACAGACGTCCATCTTCAGCATTCAACTTGTGTAAAATCTCTAACGGTTTCGAAGGTAGTTTGGATATCTAAACCAGGTGCGCTACTGTCGTCATGTTTTTTTGTAGCTGAGTTCGACAGAATTGACAGCGGTTATTCCTCTACCCAGTCAAACTAGTCCGGAACCGATTCGGACTTCCAGCATGAATTCCAGCTCAAATGTGTCAACCGATAGAGTCGGAATCGGTTGTTTTCTTTGAGCTAGATTCCACGCTGAATCCATCCAGGATTTCGAACCGGTTCCGGAATCGATTTGACGGATAGTTGGGATAGGTTGGTGTGGCGGCGCTAGTGTTTTTCGTATATTAATTCAAATGTTTACACACGTTTTTAAAATATTTTTGTTCGATCATGGATGTCTGTTCTCTGTGCTATCCTTTTTGCTTGTCGAAAATTTGAAATGTACATACTCGGCCGCCCAGTTACGGTTCAAACCGATCACCAACCTTTGATCAAAATTTTAGAAAAGCCTTTGGTAGAAGCACCTCTACGGATCCAACGGATGCTACTTGGACTTCAGCGTTATAAAATTCTCTTGCGGTTCACCCCAGGTAAGCAAGTGATTATTGCAGACATGCTATCCCGTGCGGCAACGAACGAAAATGACGACACATGTCGGGAGATTTATGACATTTACTTCACCGAGACGGAACAGCTTTGTGTTTTAGATTACCTCCCTATTTCGGACACTCTTATCGATAACATCAGGGTGGAATCACAAGCAGATCCTGAAACCCAATTAATCATACGCTATATCATCGATGGGTGGCCGGAGAAATATGATGATGTCCCTGCATCCATCCAGATCTATTGGAAATATAAACACGAATTAAGCACTCACAACGGAATGGTGCTGCGGAATGATCGTATCCTTATCCCACGCAGTCTTCGAATGCGAACTTTGGAGAAGCTCCACCAATGTCACTCTGGAGTTGAAGCAACAACTGAACTAGCTCGAGATACTGTTTTTTGGCCTGGAATTACTGACCAGATCCGGCAGCGTATCCAACATTGCGACGTTTGCACTAAGTTCTCAGCAAACCAGCAAAACCAACCAATGCAAACTCACCAAATTCCTCTGTACCCGTATCAAAAGGTTTCCATGGACATCTTCGAATGCGAACTGAATGGTCACAAGTCAGTGTATCTGATCACCGTCGACCATTATTCCGATTATTTCGAAATTGACGAGTTACAGACTCAAACCGCAGCTGCAGTCATCAAAATATGCAAACGAAACTTTGCCAGGAATGGCAAGCCACAAGAAATCAGTACGGATGGAGGTCCGCAGTTCATGAGCGAGGAATTCTTCATTTTCGCCAAAGATTGGGGTTTCAAACACAGCGTTTCTGCGCCATACCACCAACAAGCCAATGGGAAGGCAGAGTCGGCGGTGAAAATCGCTAAAATGTTACTGAAAAAAGCTAACGAGTCCAAACAAGATTTTTGGGAGCTGCTTTTACAGTGGCGCAACATACCGAACAAGATGGGTAGTTCACCAGTCCAGCGTCTGTTTAACCGGCGAACGCGTTGTGGAATACCGATGACTGAAAGAAAATATATGCCGAAAATAGAGGAGAACGTTTCTGAGAAAATTTACCGAAATCGTCAGCATACTAAATTCTACTACGATCGAACGGCACGAACTCTTCCAGAGCTTGAAGCTGGGCAACCCGTTTTTGTGAAACTTAAGCCGGGAAACAAAGAATGGATTCGAGGAACAGTGATCAATCCTGTTACAGATCGTTCAACAGTCGTAGCCGTAGGCGTTCAAGAATATCGTCGAGATAATACCATGATCAGACCAGCGAATACAGCAGTAAATATCTCACCGAAGAAAATCAAAGAAGAACACACATCAGCAGTACCGGATGGCCAACAATGGACACCAACGGTCAGCGATCCGATTACTTCGGTATCTACTCGTCCAAGTCGTGTTATCCAGATTCCCACCAGATATCAAGATTATGAAATGTATTAATAACGATATGTCATGGAAGAAAAAGGAGATGTTATAGAAACTGAACATGAATTGTCACACCTTTTATTTTATATCATCTTGATCGATAATATGTTAACACAGATCTCTCTGAATAAAGCTTCCATTCAATTCATAGCCAGCACACGAGACGCTCTTCTTTAAACAAAAACGCGATTAGAACTGTGTTTTAAATACATAGGGCAGGACAGATACACTGACTGCATAAACTGGGAAAACAATTTTAAGTCCAGTAACGCTTAAGACATGGCTTGAATTTTAATCGAAAAAGAACACCCGCTTAAACTGCTGTTGGGACGGAAAGTTAAAGTTTTCCGTTTTGTGCAGTACGAAACAAAAGTGTTTGAAATTAGAAAACAAAAAGTTCTGCTGGGAATGTGATTGTTTCCGATGTAATTACACTCAGGTTTTTTTACGCGTGGGATACAGGCCGCGTAACTGAAAACCGCGTAAATTTCAAAATCCGCGTAAAAAAATACAGCGCAAAAAAAAACCGCGTAAAAACCTGAGTGTACTCTCCTATATAAAATACTACGCTGCTGAACAGTGCAATAACCACAGAAGCACGTTGTCAAATGCCTTACTGATAAAAAACATCTAATCAAAATATAACCGAAATATGAAACATGAAAACCAATAGGCTCTTTACCCGACGCAGCTACAAAGCACCGTAAACATGGATTAACAAGTTACAACGCACACGCATGTATAAAAATAAACCCCACCCACTTTGCAAATCATTCTGTGACACCGTGCTGGTACCCGAAAAATCCGCACACGGCCACCGCTGCCGAAAATACATAGCGTCTACCGCTTATTGTAGTGCCCAGACACTGCAGCCAGGATCTTACCCGTTCGACATAAGAACAAAAACTGATTCAAACGTGTACGCGTCACCTCTATTTATAAACTAACCGTATATGGTTTAGTCACTTAGGTGCGAGTGTGTGCAAATGCCAACGTTGCCGAAAATCGATAGCGCTTATTGTATCGCCCGGAGACCAGCCAGAAAGGTACGGCCAAGATCTTTGCATGCTTCCTGCCACATCTTTGTCAGATGTTTTGCTCGATTCGTGCTAAATTCTACCAGGTTGAAATTGCCAGGATCTTTGCGCAGTTTGTTTGAGTTATGCCAGGGTTTTGCTCGGTTCTTGTCAAAATTTGCCAGAAAACGCGAGCGAAACCAAGTTCACCCTAGCTCAACTAACCCGACAGGATACGCGCAGAAATCCGACAGGGCTACCAAACCAAGACTGACAGAAGTCTAGCAAAGCTGTCTCTGCCAGAAAATTTGCTCACTGGACTGCTGTTAACATAAAATATTACTTGGCATCCCTGTATTGGCATTTTCGATTGACCCCTAAACTGAGTCAGGTTCTAACTAGAGCACTCTAGTTAGAGTGTGGTCAAGAGGCCATGACGTATCCAAACGAACATGAAATTTGACATATTTCTTGAGCGTATTTTCAAAACGTCATATCTGCAATGAGTTACTCTCTTTGTTTACTTTCTCTTCTGTTAATGATTCAGTCATTTTAACATTTATCCCTCAACTCTTTGCATAATATGCTAGTTAAAACCACCGTCTTTCGATCTGTACTGTAAAATAAGTGAAAAGTGTTATAGTGACGCCGTAAAAATCGAAAGAGAAAGTAAACAAAGAGAGTAACTCATTGCAGATATGACGTTTTGAAAAAACGCTCAAGATTTCTATTGTGTATACGTCAAATTCCATGTTCGTTTGGATACGTCATGGCCTCTTGGCCACACTCTAACCCAGTTAAACTCATTCCGGAACCGGTTCGGATTTCTGAATGGAGTCATTATGGATTCCAAATCAAATGCAACAACCGATTCCGACTCAGAATCGGTTGTTACATTTGATTTGGAATCCATAATGACTCCATTCAGGATTCCGAATCAAATTCCGAATGGTTTGACCGGGAACTAGAGTGCTCTAGTTCTAACCCTCTAAGAACGGTTGGTTTCAAAATCGTCCAATGAAGGACGTTCGTTGGACCAATTTGGACAACGTCCAAATAACCGTTCAACGAACGTCCATCGTTGGACCCGTGTTGAACGATTTTGAAACAATTTTTTAGACGTCTCAGTGGGAACCCCAACCGCTGTCAGCAGGGATACCAGTTATCTTTTTCGAATGTCTTCACATTTTATAGACAATGTCTTCATTTGCCAGCATTCTGAATCGGTTATTGATTTTGAGCCAGAATTCGGGTATAAATCAGTCAGACATCCGAATAAATTTGTCTTCAAAATGAAAAACTCGTCTTCACAACATTTCAAATGTCTTCAAAATGAAGACAAATCTTCAAATCTGGCATCTCTGGCTGTCAGTTCATACATTTTGACAGCAGTTGGGGTTAGATACCAAACTGACTCAGTTTCGCTTCAAACAAAAACCACATAACTCAGTTCCGCTTCAAGCAAAAATGACATAAAAATCGCCGGTTGTTTATTTTCACGTTCATCAGGTGTTATACATTTACAGATTTTCGGAATATAAATACTGTTTTAAGGCTAGTTTACAGTTCGGAAAACGTGTTACGGGATTTGGGTCCCTGTGTATTTTAAATGGAACTTGGGATTTCAAATCCAGTGACGGGAAATAAGTCTACACAAAAATGACAGTTTTCCAGAAGTGTAAACCCAACCGCGGGAAACATCACGGAATTTCAAAACTTCACAAAGAAATCCGGCCGAGTACAATTCAAAACAAATTGTTTCCGACGGAGAAAATAGTATATTTTATAGGGTTTGCAATTCGCTGCAAGTTTGATACTGTTTCTATTTTTAAGAAGCAGCAGAGTTTTTGGTTTAATAGTGGAGAGATCTCGGCGGGAAATTTTCCCTGATCAAATCCCGTGAGCCATTTTCCGAACTAAACTAACCTTCAAGCATACAGTGTTTAGTTTTGGAACCGTTTTGAGCATGTGTAAGAATTGAACGCTCAGTAGTATGCGTAGGAAAACTTGTGTTCAGCTTTGGCACTGGTTTATCCATATAAAACCTTTTCAAACCCCAAAAGAGTAATATTAGTCGATTGATTAGATAATTGCGATTCAAATTTTGTCAAATAGTTGATGGAAAAACAATCGACTGATTGATCGCAGTGGTGCTTTTGAAAACGTGGCTGTGGTTCTTTTCATTGTGGGGCTGTGTAGCGTGCCTCTGCACAGTGTGGTGGTGAGACAAAAAATCAACTTTCAAAAGCACCATTCTGATCGGTCAATTGTTTTTCCACCAACTATTTGGCATAATTTGAATCGTGATGATCTAATTAATCGACTGATATCGATCTTTAAGGGTTTTGAAATGCTTTTATATGGATAAAGCGGTGGTAAAGCTGAAAATAATTTTTTCTACGCATACTAATAAGCGTTCAATTCTCTTACATGCCTGAAAAAGGTTTCTTAAACCTTAATCCCTTGTTATATATAAATTTATTTTTTTTAAATAGGTCTTAATTTCAGGTTATTTGTAATCATGATTGGAATGCGTGCAAATATTTTCAACGAGACTTTTTTGAACGAAACAGATCAAGACGCCAATTCTGTCCTGATGGAACTTGACAAAGGTGAGTGTCGATGAGGATATGTACACATAATAGGTATTACCTATGTACTTTATGTTATTGCGAATTTCACCCCTAAATATATTCACAGCAAGATAATTTTGCCACACGAAAATATGCTTTCACCGTATCTGCCATAGATTGGTTGCTGCGAAGTTGCGGTGACTAAGAGCACCAAAGAAATCACATATTGTCAACTGAACATCTGTATGAACTGCATTCTATGAATATCAATTTTATAAAAAAAATCGTTGATTTGATGCTACACTGCAAATAATCCGCACATTGAATTCAAGTTTTCAACACTTAATTTTGCCGCATCTGTCTTGACAGTTAGATCTCATGTGTCAGACACTTATGTTTCATATGCATGGTTCATTCAAGTTAAGTGTCTGACAAACGGTTGTTAAATATAATTCATATAGAATTTAAGTTTGCATCAACTTGAATATTATCTTATTTCCTATAAAAGTCATGCAAAAATATGTTGATTTTTAAATGGAAGAACATAGGTATCTAAATGATTTAAAGATTTTTTTTGGTTCATTAAATATTTTTTTTTATTTGAATTTAACTGAATACATTCTGTAAAAAAAGAAAGAATGCGTATGTTAATGTTATACAAATTTTACATATATTACAATTAACAAATATTATTAACACCTAACCATCGCTTCCTCCAAGTTAAAAAATCATCTTCTGTAAAGTCATGGACCATCGATTCCGTTTCCTGCAAATACAAGCTTATATATAAATAATGCAAGCAAACATTTTCAGCATTTACTTACCATCCAAAATCTTCTTTATAAAACTTACAATTACAAACTTACAATTAGGTATTTCCGCTTGTTTTGAGACTGATTGTGGAACAGTGAAATTATAATGGACTTCACACTAAATGTTTCCAAAGTTGTCAAAAACATGGTTTTCATGGGCACAACATTTATGATTTAATATGCCGACACTTAAAATTTAAATGTGATGACAGTCAAACAAGCCATCGGGTGGCACACTTATATTTTAAGTGTACTATTTTGTGAAAGACCAAAAGGAAAGTTATTGAGTCTTCAGCGTGATTTTAAACTTAAAACTTATGTGTCGAATCTCTTCGAAAGAAAGTGTACCTTATTTATAGTGATGAGCAAAACATTTCTGATTCAATACGCTGACTTTTAACATTTAATTGTGATAACACTTAATGCTGCCGCATTTGTCAAAACCATGGATTGGCCAAAACATTTATGATTTAATACCGTGACACTTAAAATTTAAATTTGATGACAGTCAATCATATCATTGCGCGGCACACTTAAATTATAAGTGTAATTCTATTAAAGGGCAAAGGGAAAGTTCTTGAATTCTCAGTGTGGCTTGAAACTTGAAACTTATGTGTGAAATCTCTTTGAAAATATGTGTAGATTATTTGCAGTGTAGGATAGGATCCGCCAGCTGTCACCTATTTTTTGAACCAATTCTGAACCAGCTCGTGATTGGACGAAAGTGACATTGGCAAACGTTCGGCTTGGAAACTAAAAGTACTAAAGGGCTGCTTGGAAGTGTTGTCGTATTCTGATATGAAACAAAAAACGACTATTGTTTACTGTGTTGTTTTTTTTGTGTTCTCGAGATGCCGCTTTCTTCCCAAATAAACATCTTATGATCCAAGAGCCTAAAGGGCCCCACACACGTTCAGTTTTCCTGTCAGTTGGACTGAACCCTGATCGGATGAAAAAACAGCGATTAACTGAACTGAGCGTGTATAGCCCCACAGCAGTTTTGCGTTCAGTTACATCAGTTTTCACTTCAGTTCTGCCAGTTTTCTTTGCCGTTGTTGATGTCGGGAATTGAGGCCAGAAGCGGAGGCACATGAAAACAATTTTCAAACAGTGTTTACTCTTTACCTGTTTCTTGTTAATCAACACTTTTGTTATAGAAAACATTGTTTTCTTATTAAATTAGTTAATTATTCTTCCGAATTGCGTCTTTTTCGAATCATGGGTTTGATTCTTTTTGGTATAGGACAAAAACTAATTGAAATAAATTGGGGGATTAAGAATATAAGTGGTTTCAATTAACCTTATTAACAGTGGTATTGTGATCGTGAAAGTGACGTTATGGATGAAATTAGTGTGATACGGCTTGGCCGCATAGCAGGATCTAAGGCTCCGCAACGGCGCAAAACCGCTGAAGATCCCTCGGACGAGGTGGACTCAAACCCGCCGTCGGAAGTGAAAGCAAAACTGTGATCCACTCGTTATCCCGTTATACCCTAAGACAAGACGTGACAATAAGGGGGGCCGTTTTTGTTCCAATTTTATGTCAGAATGTTCCAGCTCCTGATTGGTAGATTGACGTTTTGCACCGTACGTAATGTTACTGCAGGAATATCGAAATTATGTTTTGCAGTGTTGCTATATTTATAGGAAAAGATTGTCATTACTTTCCACAAATAAAATTATTATCGTTAAAAAAGTAAAAACGACTAAATTGAACTGAAATTGCGCGGCAAAGTGAAACAAGTATTTATCATGCATTTACCGTATACGTGGTTGATCAACTTTAACAAAAATAAGACAGAAATCACACTGTAATCTAAAATTATTCAGAAAATGGCTTCGTCAAACTTTACTAAACAACCATCACATGGAAAAAACGTGTCCTTCATCAATATAGTGAATTAAAGACGCAAAATTTTGTCGGCATAAAATAAATTAACAAGACTATATTTTCATTAATAAAAACAGCAACACTGTTCGGAAGATTTCGGCAGGGTGAAAATGTGCGAAAAGAAGAATGCCGAAGGAAAAATAAGAAGCCGATTGTCACGTCTTGTCTTAGGTTATACCCTAAGACAAGACGTGACAATAAGGGGGGCCGTTTTTGTTCCAATTTTATGTCAGAATGTTCCAGCTCCTGATTGGTAGATTCTGACGTTTTGCACCGTACGTAATGTTACTGCAGGGATATCGAAATTATGTTTTGCAGTGTTGCTATATTTATAGGAAAAGATTGTCATTACTTTTGACAAATAAAATTATTATCGTTAAAAAAGTAAAAACGACTAAATTGAACTGAAATTGCGCGGCAAAGTGAAACAAGTATTTATCATGCATTTACCGTATACGTGGTTGATCAACTTTAACAAAAATAAGACAGAAATCACACTGTAATCTAAAATTATTCAGAAAATGGCTTCGTCAAACCTTACTAAACAACCATCACATGGAAAAAACGTGTCCTTCATCAATATAGTGAATTAAAGACGCAAAATTTTGTCGGCATAAAATAAATTAACAAGACTATTTTCATTAATAAAAACAGCAACACTGTTCGGAAGATTTCGGCAGGGTGAAAATGTGCGAAAAGAAGAATGCCGAAGGAAAAATAAGAAGCCGATTGTCACGTCTTGTCTTAGGTTATACCCAGCGTCGCCATAGTTGCGGATTTTTCCGCAATCTTGCGGATTTTCCGCAATTTGAAATAGAGTTGCAGATTTTTCTGCGGATTTTCTGCATTTGCGGATTTTTTGCGGATTTTTCATGAATGAATCAAATGGTTGGCCTTAATTTTTCAATTTTAAATTGTATGTTTAATCACAATACGAACATTATATTATTTTAATAAATTAAATTATGCGATCATTGGCGTACAGGGATGTAGCCGACTTTGACATATAGGGGAACATGGGCAGACTTGACCAGGTTTTCAGCTAAAGCTGCATAACTCTCTAAAAAGTTTTCAATCCTTCAAAACTCATTGAGATATGATGTAGAAAGGTAATGTGCATGCTTATGATTTTTTTGCAGAATTTTTAAATTATTTTTGCAAAAGATATAAAAGTTTTTCGGTGAACGTTTTCTCCGGTTAACTGCGGGGGACTTGACCAAGGCCTGGGGAAACTTGACCAAGCAAAAATTGAAAAACCAGGACAAAAAATATAGACATAAAACATACTGTAATCCTTTTTTCCATATTGTCCAGATCCTCAGGTAACAGTAAAAAATATAAAAGGGTTGCGTTTCATAAATTTCGATTTTTAATTGTATTTCATTTTAAGGATTATCGGTACTGCTTACATTGCATGTTCACACGTTACGAAAGTATCCATGTTACTGCTAACCTTGACTACTAATACTAAATTATATAGACTGGTATTTTAGGTGGGATTTTTGTGAGACGTGATTAACATTAACAGTAGATACCACAGCGTAGTAAATATCAGAAATTTGGTATCCTTCTTCAGATTATTGTCACTTGGTCAAGTCTCCCCAACATTGGTTCTTACGTTCGATGTCGTGAAAATTTTAGTAATAATAATTCCAATGTTCCGATTAATGTAAAATCGTTACACTATAAGGAATAAGATGTGATATAAGTACTTTGAATGTAATTATTAGTCGAGTAGATATGTCTATACAAAATTTTAAAAAAAAATTACATAATTTAACTTAAATTTATTAATTACGGAATATTTTCTATAAGGAAAGGATTTTTTATTCCAAAGTTTTAAAATTACCTTTTAAAATTACAAAGCATAGAAATTTTTTTGAAAATTTTTTGGAACCTAATTGACTTCGTCATAGCCAATAATAGAATTCTGCGCTTGGTCAAGTCTCCCATGTTTCCCTACTCACTTAACTCAGCTATAAAATTTCCGGAACGAGTAAACAATTGATTTCGAAACGGCAAAGTAAATTTTGGTTGCTGAACCTCAGCGAAATAGTTTCAGCAACCATTGAGAACTCAATAAAAATACATTAAGTGTTGATTATTTTCGACCGTGTTCCTCATCAGCTTGCTGTGGAAAAGCTAAGGCGGACTAGACTGCCGGACTGGCTGACTAATTGGATCTTCTCGTACCTTACGAACCGTAGCGCCTCGGTGCAACTTGGATCTATACTCTCGGATCCTTTCCACATTTCATCTGGCGTTCCTCAAGGGAGTCATCTCGGACCTCTTCTATTTGTGCTCATTGTGAACAACCTCTGCAGTGAATTATCGTCTTCTAAAGTCATGTATGCTATTGATCTGAAAATTTACCGTGTCATTACAACTATGATAGACTGTTGTGCATTGCAAATGGACGTCGATAGGATCATTGACTGGAGTGACAGAAACGAAATGAGTGTGAATATTCAAAAATGCAGCACAATCACAATCAATTTTTCACGAGTTGGACTCATCAAACGCAACACTATGCATTACACTGGTACGCAGTATTCCAGAATATGGCGTTACTGTTTGGGCTCCTTATCACACCATACATATTAATCGTATCGAACGGGTACAGAAGAACTTTATCAGGTTTGCACTTCGTCGGTTAACCTGGCAAAATCGTTTCCAGCTTCCTCCATATGAAGATCGCTGTACCCTCATCAATCTCCCTACGTTACGAGACAGAAGGATCTTTCAAAAACGACTTTTCATTTTCGACCTTCTGACAGACAACGTAGACTCTCCTGCGCTTCTAGTAAAACTTGACCTCAACGTTCCTGGAAGATCTTTCCGAAGAATTGATTTTTTCCTACGCTCCACACATTGCACGCAGTACAATCCTTTGGATGTTTGCTGTCAACTCGTCAACAGTGTATCATTTGTTTGATTTTAATATTAGTAAAGAATCGTTCAAATTAAAAATAGGTTTAAGTTAGTGTGCGATGTAACTTTTTTTTATTGGACGGCAATACAAGTGTTGAAGTTCGACAAAAAATACTATAAACTGAGATTGTTTCTTCGATTCCGCTTTTCTCGTTGTTTCAACTATTCGCTAAGTATTACTTTAAATTTTTAAGCATTAAAATTCAAAAACGCTAAAGTTTTAAAACTTTACAGATTTCAAAGTCTATAATTTTGAAAGCATAATGCTTTAAAATCAAATTTATGAATATTTAATTTTTTGTTTTGAATTTATGAATATTTTTCTTATTGATTTTCAATTTATTAAATTTCAAAATTCTTGGATTCTCAAATTTTTATATTTCCGATTTTTAAATTTTGAGAAGAAATGGAACTTTAAAATCTTTGAATTTTAAAGTTTTTAATGTTTAATCCTTTAAACCTTATGTTTTTTAACTTTTTAATTCCCAAATTTTGATTTAATTTATATATCACAAAATTTTCGATTAACATATCTTCAAATTTTAAAATCTATAAATTTTTAAATGTTTAACTTCTTGAATTCTTAAATATATTTACTATTGAATTTAATTTTTTTAACGATTATATTTTTAAATTTTTATGCATTTCAACTTTTAAAAATCAAAATTTCAAATTAAATGTTTAGGCCTGTAAATTTTTAAATTTCCAATTTTGAACCTACAAAAAAAAATAATATTTTAATTTCTTATTAGATTTTTAAATCTTCAATTTTTTAAATTTCTGGATTTCAAATTTTCAACTTTTTAAATTTTTGAATCCTCAGATTTTAATATTTTTTTTTTTAATTTTTATATCTTTCAATTTTCAATTTTTAATTCCTTTAAACATTTAAATTTTTGAATATTGAAAAAAAAATTTTTGAAGTTTTAAACAACGTTTTTTTTTAATTTCATAGTTTTTAGATTTTTAAAAAATTTTATTTCTAAAATTTTAAATCAATTAACTTGAAATTTTGAGGCATTTTGATTTTTAAATTAGTGAGTTCCTGAGATAGATTGTTTTTATTTCGATTATAGACGTTTTAGCCTTAGGGTCATTTGCCTCCTTTTTCAGGATAGAAAAATCTCTTTAGAAAACTCTCTAACTCTATGTGCGAGATTGATAATTCAATCCAAGTGAGCTGCGAACGATTTATTATCTACGCTATGCCCGCCCCTTTGAATTTGATTGACGCATCCTCAAATTTTTGTGCTTTTTGGTCATTTTTCAGTTCAGGCTTTTTTAATTTTTCGATGCTTTTTTTTTAATCTTCATTATTTTTTATTTTTGGAATTTATTAGGTTTTAATTGTGATTTTTCGATCATTTAATTTTCAATTTGAAAATATAAATTCATGATTTTTTTAAATGTTCCTTTTTGAAAATTTCTGGTGCGCAGAACTAAATATGCGTCTGGTCGAATTTCCGTAGCTCCTTTAGTTCATTGAGAAAGTGGATTTTCTCCCAAATTCACCGGCGAGTGTGGAAAAAGTTTTCAGTCAAACATTTGAAAATTGAAAAATAAAAGTTATTCATACATATCGATAATAGATTGTAAAAACGTGTTTAATCCACCTAACAGTGTGATGAGACATTTCTTATAACTCTTATCACTCTTCGGATATTATATCGTTTGAGAACATTTAGAACTTGATGCTTCGCGATGTTTTTGATAACACATACTACATGGGATAGTGGCAGGACTCAGAGAATCGCTCAAATCAGCATAGGACAACATCAGTGCTAGAAATCTCAAACCAAATCAATGGGAAAGCGAAAAAATGGCCCATAAAATAGACATACCAACGAATTTTTGTTAATGCTCTGTTAATAAAATATCTATATTGTGGTGGGAAAACTGAATTTTCCTAAAGGGGTTATATATTGTACTGAGCCAAAAAAATCGAAATTTTTTTTTGAATCGATTTGAAGTTTATACTTTACTCAAATTTCCAACGCGACTGAGAACTAAGA
The DNA here is from genome assembly GCF_030247195.1 of Topomyia yanbarensis. NCBI lineage: Eukaryota > Metazoa > Arthropoda > Insecta > Diptera > Culicidae > Topomyia > Topomyia yanbarensis. Next base: position 118,893,976 of record NC_080670.1, read on the forward strand.
AACCAACGCTTTTTCTTGAAAAAGGTGATACTAGCAGTGATACCATTCAAAGAAAATTAACAGCGAATATTTCCAGACTTGGTTTTATTTCCTATTTAAGAACTATTATGTGCACAGTGCTCTGAAAATCTAGCGAAATCGTCTTAGGGCACCAGCGGGTCTGTAAAGAATACTAAAAATTAATTTCTATTCCATAATTTTCAGTTCAGCAATTCGAGAGATCGTGCTCACCGCAAGCCATGAAAAATAGACTACGTTGTGAAGCGATGGTCACTATTTATTAAAAAATCACGGTTAAATAAAAAATTAAACTATTAAAAAATTTCAAATAGTTTATAATTTTCACAAACTTATTAGGAAAAATTGTTTAATAAGCTTTCGTAATATTGTGTAGGAAAAAACCTGAAAATTTCAGTATTTTCTCTATCTGCAACATATAAACCCTTAAGTATACCAATTAATTGGAATACGAATTGGAAAATGAAATGTACCTATTAATGTGAAACACAGTGAATAATACATACCATAAAGACCTATTTTTATCAGTCTCATGGCGTATTTTAGGCTGACAAAATGGGGACATTGACTAAATCGGGCAATTTTTTTTTCTTTATAATAAACTGAAGCTGTTAAAATATTCTTCTCGTCCCTTGATGTAGTCTGATAACTATTTCTGATTATGATGAACTTTTTATTTTCGCATATTTCGCATATCTTCATGATAAGGAAAACATGCTCAAGAAAGGATTTACTCGAATTCAGTCTTGTTCGTTTGCTAGAGCCCATCAAACATATGTTCATATTTGGCTGATAAAATTGGGGTTTCAATGTGTTATAATAGATATTCAGCATTCGAAGAAGTTTCTTTTGAACGAGTGTAGAACGACTTTGTTTCCACTTACTTGAAATAAGCGGCGTAACCAGAAATTCGGTTTGGTGAAAATCGATCATACTGTCCAAACGGCATAATTCCGAAACCGTGATTTTTGAAGTTTTAAAATTATGCAGAATTGATTTTTCAGAAAATAGTTCATGAAAATAGTTCATGAATAAAATTCACCATAAATACTTCTTGGACGATATACCGTCAAAATTATTTTATCAAATGATGCGCTGTTTAACGTTTGTAAAACTCATCGAAGATACTAAACCTCCGAAATTGGCGGTTTCAAAATTATGCTATCTTGACCTTAAATTACTGTTTTTAAACACTTGACCTATACATATAATTGGTCATACAACAAAAATCAAATGCTCATCAAAATCGATTAGAACCTGCTAGAGTCGAATGGAAATCGTCATTTTTCGTCCAATCAATAAAAAATTCAATAGCAGCCGATGGGAAGGTTGTACCTTTCATTTGAGACTAACTTTGTGCAAATCGGTCCAGCCATCTCTGAGAAACAGAGGTCACATTTTTTTCCACATACACACATACACACACATACATACACACACAGACATTTTCCGATCTCGAAGAACTGAGTCGATTGGCATATGACACTCGGCCCTCCCGGTCGGGATTAGATTGACGAATTTTAGAGTGAATGAGAATGGGGAAAACATTTTTAGCAAATGTTGAAAGTTATGCATTTTTTTGGTGAGCAGTTCTGTTTCATAAACATTAAATCAATTTTATCTTCGCTTCCTATTAAATAAAGACCCTTATTACAGTACATCTCTACAAAAACGAGCTCAATTTGAAAATAAATCTGAGGATTATGATTGATTACAGAACTCTGGAATTTTCTATTGGAATGTTTTCAGGCAGGAATTTGATATTGATGCAATTAGACAACTGTGAAATCAAGACCAATAGATCAGTTACATATCAAGACCCCATTCCGACAATTTATCAAAAGTCCTCATGATGTTTACAACAACAGGTTATCAATCTATGGATCAGATAATTGTTATTGTAATATTGAATTAAATCAGTCAGCATCAATAAATTTTCAACTTCAATCCAATATTTTTTTTGTGGGGGGGAGGGTTGTATGGTGTACCCCAAAACCTTCTCTTGGCTACGCCGTTGCTTGGAGCTATTTATTTCGCTTTTCATTTTCCGATATGTTTCAGATCGATCCGATGGTTATAAGTTAGAAATATTGCAGTCAGAAGGTTCGCACAAATGAACATTTTAGTACTGATAAGTTATCAAGTTCCTTCCAGATAACTTGGAAGTGTTTGGTGATTATTTCTAGCGGTTGTAGATAGAAAAATGAAATACAAAATTCGTTTTATCGTAATAATGTTTGGCTTATTTCAATGGATTATTACTATATTGAACAATAAATAGGCGACAAAGAGTAATCAACAAACAACAAGCCATAACTTTTAAAGTATTCAAAATAGATATTTAATGTCTTCAGCAAAGTTATTCGCAAAAGTAAGAGCTACAAATTTGCTGAAGGCATCATTTTGATATAATCACTTCCAAGAAAATTTGTGAAAATATATCACTCATAGGGGGATTAATCACCAAAAGCACAATACCAAAAGAAAGGGCATATTGCCTCCATTAAATTCTCCTAAGATACTATTGACCTAAAATAAGCCGTTTTGGCGTTAATAATAGATTACATGTTTTTGGTCATATTTCTGGCAATGGGAAATGATAAAAATCTTTCGTCGGCATTTAATGTTAAATATCTCTTTTGATAATAGTCCGATTTCAACAATCTATAGCTTGTTCGAAAGGTATTCGTTAAAGCTGTCTAAAAACATATAAATTGTTAATCTATATTGTCAATTTCGGCAGATAATTCTAAAAAACTGCAAAAAATGCCATTTTTACGCATTCAAACATTCATATCTTGGAAACTAAACATCAGAATCAAAAACAAATTAATAGCGTTCATACTGTTTTTTAGTTCTTTCATTTAAAACTGGTTTGAATAAGATCGGTTCAGCCATTGCTGAGAAACACGAATGAGAATTTGTCCGTTACATACACACACACACAGACACACACACACACAGACATTGTCCCAAATCGTCGAGCTGAGTCGATTGGTATATAAGACTCGGCCCTCCGGGCCTCGGAAAAAATCTTGAAAGTTTGAGCGAATTCTATACATTTCTTTTATAAGAAATGTAAAAAGCTTGAAAAGCCCTTAACGGTGAAAAAAAAATTATTGTTTGCGGATTTTTGCGGATTTTTACGTCAGCCAGTGATATCAAATTTGCGGATTTTCCAAAATAAATAATGGCAACGCTGGTTATACCCAAACATACGGCTAGTTTGAGTCCGCCTAAGCGGCAACGAAGTCGAACAGCACACCAAAAAAACGACGTGGCGTAACCATATTGAATTCGGCTATGCGGGCATAAGTTCCATCATGCTAACTTCGCCCATAACGTAAGTTGCGGTAATTGTTTACTTTGGCTACTTTTCCCTCTGTAAGTGGAAAACGTGTTTTTCTTTCGTGAATATGCTAGTTTAGTGTTGTAGATTCATAAAAGAGGCGGAAAGCGAAAATTTTTAATAATTCATTAATTAGCTTTAAAGTAAGGGTTATTGTGCTCCCGAAAGTAAGGTTTTTGGCGAAGCTAGCTTAATGTGGCTATGCCGCATAGCCGTAGTCCTCACACTCGTCATCGGAAACGTAAGCGAACCTGTGATCCACTCGTTTACCCGGTATACTCAAACATAGGGGCTATCCCTACACCGAGATAGAATAGCTATTGAAATCCATAACAACTACTTATGAATTTGCGCCACAAGGATCCCATATAGAAATCATAAACGTGTCTTATGATTTAGAGGGGAAGTTGGTCATTGGATCACTTACGAATTTCATAAACCATACTTATGAAATTCTGACTATGCTCTTATGTTTTTCATGCCATTATACTTATATTATTCATCATGGTAAGAGATTGTAAATAAGAACACCTTTTATATTTCTTTTTTCTGGTCATATATTTTTAAAATCATTAAACATAATTTACATACGTTTTCAAACAAGTCTCCAGTTCACCTACTTGCCCTTAGTTTCTGAAGCACTATGGTTCGTCTAAGTATCCATTGTAAAAGTTTCAGTCATACCACAATATTGCTTAGGTGCTGTCAAATATATAGAAAGAATATGACACAATAGTCAATGAACACAAAATAAATACTCACATTTACTTTCCATTCGTTTGAAACAGCTAGTTCAGTTCAATTGCAACACACCTAACTTGAAGCTAATTCCACCAATTTTGTTTTAACTTGTGACATTTTCACAATACTAATGTTTATAATAATCTTAAGACTCGTCTATGGATTCAATAATGCGAACTTATGAAATTCATGTATTCGCTTGTGGAATACATAAGCGTCTAATGAAATCACAATTGCGCAGGTTCATAAGTCGTGATTTATGAAATTCTTAAGTGCTTTTTCCTCAGTGTAGTTTAAGTCCGACTGAGCGGTAGCGAAGTCGGACAGCATGAGTTTCTGATGACAATTGCAAGGAAGGCTCGTCCAGCGGATCCTCAGCGGCTTTGCGCCGCTTCGGATCCTTGGATTCGGCTATGCGGCGGTGCCGCATTAAACTAGCTTCGCCAAAACCTTACTTTCGGGAGTACAATAACCCTATGTGCAAGGTTAGTAGGTAAAACTTATTTTTAGTCTCATAAATGAATTATTAAAAATTTTCGCTTTCCGCCTCTTTTTTATGAATCTACAAAACTAAACTAGCATATTCATGAAAGAAAAACATATTTCCACTTAGAGGGGGAAAAGTAGCTAAAGTAAACAATTAACTAAGTTTCTCGAGCGCTATATCATCGTTAGTATGGTTAGTTGTGTTTTTGTAAATTTATTATAAACTATTTTAGGGCTTTCCTTCTGATTTTTAAATATTTTTTGTGAAATTAATTTAGGACTGTTTTCAAAAGAATTAATCCATTTTTCGAAAATTCCGTGTTTCAGAACTTCCTGACCCCCAACACAACCCCAGCCGAACACGTTACGTAAACTTTTCGATTTATTTTATTTGGTCGATAATGCGACATTTACGAAAAGTGAACCAGTTTACATAAAAATCCGACTTATATTGAGATTCAATTGAATACCGATCCACTGCTGCTGGAACGAGTTATTCAAATTCACCAGTGGAAATTCTGTCATTAAGTCCTGTTTCGGTGAAGCATGATTTAATCCAATTATTATTCCACTGTTATTCCGTCCATACCCACATCGCAAGAAATTTCTCCATTGATGAAGGGGCCTTACTATAAACGATTTGTCAAAAACTGTTTCAACTTTAATATTCACCAATTGAGCTAAGAAGATCAAAAAAATCGTATTTTATTCTTTATTTACACTGAGTAATATGTAATGCAACACAAGTGTAGAATTTAGTTTTATTCTAGTTTTCAAAGTTAGACAGCAACATTCTTCGCAGTCATTCTGAAATAGCTTAAAAGGCGTAGAATATTTTGTTATTACTAGCCCTAGTTTCACCAAAATGTAGCTTACACTTATAGCGTAGAATTATTAGGGGGCGTAGAAGTTTGTCATAAAAAACAATTTTTTCTTTGCATATTTACATTTTGTTTAACACAATAAATAATTAAATAAAATCGTTTGGGGAAATTCGAACTATTGCAAAGTAGCAGCTGTTGGTGCCAAGCTTCGCCTAGGCAAATATAACATTGAACCCAATGTTGAGAGCCGAGTTAAAAATTTGAACAATTTTTTTTTTATATTTTCTAAAATTAGGATATAGGTATTAAAAATATTCTCTGTAAATTTCAGACAAATCGAACCATTAATTATAGAGATGCATAATTTTGAACGTACTGGTTACTTTAAGAACCCGTACACAAGTTTATTCTCGAAACCATTGTTTCGAGGTCGGTTCCATGAATATCTCAAGAACCGTTCAAGATTGCCCATTGTCATGTTTTTCCTTTCTCATATAAAGACAGGCTATGCAATCACTCCAAAAATCTTTCCAATCGAGGCGCGGAGGGCCGAGTATCAAACACCATTCGATTCAGTTCGTCGAGATTGCAAAACGTCTGTATGTTTGTTGCAAAAAATGTCACACAATTTTTTCAATTTGGACCGAATTGCACAAACGGTAACGGTATACCGCTCCCATAAGATGCTGTAGCATTTTTAATTGATCGGACTTTTGGTTCCGGAGTTACGGGTTAAAGAGTGTGGTCACATCAAATTCCCATATATGCTAATGACCCATCAAAGTAGGTGCCACCTATGACAGTTCTTAATACTCCGAGGAACTCGCCAAGTTTCTGAGCTAATGTCGCACCTATTTCCCAGCAAGCTCTTAACCCTTAAATACATGAAACTCATTTTTCCTCGGTGTTCATTTTTTTAGTTGCATGCGATATATTCCTCTTAAGGCTTTATATCACATAATTCGGTACCTTGCCAAATGGCAACAGTATGCATTTAAGGGTTAACCGATTTTTACAAACTTGATTTCAAATGAAAGATAATACTACTTCCAGTGACTGCTATTGAATTTCATTCAGTTCTGACTTCTGGTTCCGGAGTTACAGTTGTGATTCGTTGGTTGGGCCACAGCCTTTGACCAACTAACGAATTTAATTCGCTAGTTGGACCGACTGACAAATGTCAAAAACTTTCCAAAGAAGACATTAGTAGTGTAAAAGATTGTCAGATGGATTGTCAAAGTCAATTTGACATGAGATTTTGACGCTCAGACGCTTTTTAGTTGGACAATGGTCCAACTAGCGGAGGTCCAACTAAAAAGCGGTTCAGTTAAAAAGTGTCCAACCAGCGAATCACGACTGTATAGGTCGGTTAATGCGGTAACATAGAAATTGCTCATATAAACTGGTACAATCGTAATACCTCTTAGGTTAAAAAACTATTGTAAGGAACACCAAATTACTTCGATTCGCAGGCCTAGATCACTGATGGGGAATCAAAGATTCTTGGAATATATTGTCCACTATCGATCGGACATATTCCAGGACTAAAGTCACTCAGGTGATGACTAACCTAGTCTCAAATGGAAGGTATAATATGCAGTTCGGTATTGGACCCCCATCTACCCCTCCCTTTCCTTTCTCTCACACTCCTCCCTCCCCTCACTTCTTCACCACCTCTCTCAGACTTGCGAAATTCTTCCAATCATACGGTTCTACAGCTCCCTCAAGCTATAGCCATTCCGGCACCGGTTCCGGGCGGATGGACATTTGACGCCATTTTGAAAACCAAGATGGCGGCTTTCGGTTACCATAAAACAGTGAAAATCACCATCAATATGAGTGTGATTTGAAAGAGGGTGGTCAGCAAAAGCCGGAAATTGATAATTGACGCCATTTTAAAAACCAAGATGGCGATTTCCGGTTACCACAAAGCAGTGAAAAGCATCATCAATATGGGTGTCATTTGAAAGGGAGTGGTCAATAGAAGACAGAAATTGATTTTTGACGCCATTTTCAAAGCCAAGATGGCGGCTTCCGGTTATCACAGTGCAATGCAAACCACCACCAATAATGGCGTCATTGTAAAGCGCTAGCGGTCAGCAAAAGCCGGAAATTGTTTTTTGACGCCGATTCGAAAACCAAAATGGCGGGTTCCTGTTCCAAAGAAACAGTGAAAACCGTCATCAATATGGGTGTCATTTGAAAGGGGATGGTCAGCAGGCGACGGAAATTGATGATTGACGCCATTTTGAAAACCAAGATGGCGGCTTCCGGTTTCCAAAAAACAGTGAAAACTGCCATCAATATAGATGTCAAGGGATTGGTGAGAAGAAGTCCCAAGTTCATTATTTATGCAGTTTTGAAAACCAAGTTTGCGGTTTCCAATACTCTTCCTGTCCAAATCGTTTCAATCAGATGGCTTGATGATACCTCTCAATTCCTATTCTATGTATGGGTCATTCCACGCGCAGCGATCAAGGCACGTGTAATCGACCTTCACGGATTTGAATCAAATTTGGAGGAATTTTTCCTCTAGGGCCAATATATAAAAACCCAAATTTTTGTATCAATTGAATCACCCCTCGGGCCATGGGAGCACCCCCCGTTTTGACAAATTGTCAAAACTCTTGATTTCCTTTTGAACATATCTCTGGTTCTATTTACTCTAGGACCAAACCGTAAGATGGGTTTTGAAGAAAATTGTTCAAGGAGTTTAGAAAAAATATTAGTTTTCGGCGGCAGTCCTTCAAAAACCATTTTTCGGATGGATTCTATAGTATTCCTGAAATAGAACCAGAGGTATAATCAAAAGAAAATCAAGGGTTTTGGCAATTTGTCAAAACGGGGGGTGCTCCCATGGCCTGAGGGGTGGTTCAATTGACATAAAAAATTAGGTTTTTATATATTGGCCCTAGATGAACAATTTCTCCAAATTTAGTTCAAATCCGTGAAGGTCGAATTCAAGTTTGCATTTTTTTTATCACTTCGCGTGGAATGACCCATATGTATGATGATAGATAAAAGCACATAAAATGTATTGTTATGTGTGCATTAAACAAAACATTTAGTGGACATACACCCTTATTCTTGTTTACGACGAATGCAAGATTCGTTCGAAAGTGGTTTGTATTCCTGTTTACGACAGCAAAATCAAATGGGCTTAATATTCGTTCGAATCGCTTGCGAACGAATCTTGCATTCGTCGTAAACAATAATAAGGGTGATAATTAATATACGTCCTGAAACTAGAGAAATAACATGAACAATGAAGGAATAATTAATATAATGCTCATGCTGCTCGTTACTAATATAATCAAAATATCATGCAGTGTTTATATCAATCAATGAAAAGTGTCAGGTATAATGATGAACATAATGGAAAAAAATGAATAAAATCAATATTATGAACAAATCGAAAATTATTAATATAATAATAACATAGCATAGCACAGCATATACGATTGCACAAATCGTAGGTGGCTGTACAATGATCAGCTAATATTCAACAAGATATCCACTATACCATGTCGCAAGAAAAAAATTTGAGATTAACGCGTGTACACTAGACTGCCCAGAAAAATAATGAATATTTGAAAACTCAATCGGCCCACCCCTGAGTCAATTCCTAGTTCCACCAGGAGTACTTGCTCCAAATTTGAAGCAAATCGGACAAGTCTAGCTACCGGACTAACGTGCCTGAAGTTTGTATGGGATTTTTCGACAATTTATATGGAGAAAACTCACTAGCTCGCATTTTACCGCTAGGTGGCACTGTATGCATCGAATTATCGCTGTAAATGAAAATATAATTTGATTCTCTACAACTTTGTCCAAGACTGCTAGTCAATCCGGCTTTGTTAAAAGAATTTATTAAACTTTTAGCGAAGTGATGTCTGAGTCAGTTTTGCATGGGGCCTAGCAGTGCATGGTTGTGTATCAGTACTAGGTTCTAACAAACTAAATATTTTTGTGAAATAATGGTTGGATTTAGCTGAATAGTATGTTCGGAAGAATTGCAGTGCATAATACGAGTTATCTTTTGATTGAGTAGAAAAAGTAGGTAGTCTTGAGAAAGACTGATTGTCGAAAAATATAGGTAGTCTTGAGAAAGACTAATCGAGCGAAAATATAGGTAGTCTTAAGAAAGACTGTTGCTGTTGAAAAACTCTAGGTAAACCAGGAGCTATCAAGATTTGTGATCGGTTCGAACGGAGGTTCAAGCCGGTATGATTTCTTATGATGTTGATGTGCTTTTCACACCATGTTCGTATGAATTTCATTTGAAAACCATATTTCCCACACTCGAATGGATATTCAAGTGGCAACCGTTGGCATTTCATGTGTTTGTGGATTAAAATAATTTAATAGATTTCCACATGATGTTAATGTGTTAAGTTTGTTCAGTGTATGATACTTTTTCCAATGTTATTAGTTTGTGAGCTTTCAAAATTTATAAAATTAAGCATTTTTTCTAGATTCCTTAATTCATTTCCTTCAAAATGCATCTAATCGATTGTTTATAGATCAAATTAAACAAAGATATGAATAAAAGTTAATAATTGATGATTTATTTGGAAAATTTTCCACGCACTATTATCACACGACATACAAATTTTGTCATCAATACACACCTATGACACATGTGAGTGCGACGTTTGTTTACAGACTGCCCAGAAAAATAATGAATATTTGAAAACTCAATCGGCCCACCCCTGAGTCAATTCCTAGTTCCACCAGGAGTACTTGCTCCAAATTTGAAGCAAATCGGACAAGTCTAGCTACCGGACTAACGTGCCTGAAGTTTGTATGGGATTTTTCGACAATTTATATGGAGAAAACTCACTAGCTCGCATTTTACCGCTAGGTGGCACTGTATGCATCGAATTATCGCTGTAAATGAAAATATAATTTGATTCTCTACAACTTTGTCCAAGACTGCTAGTCAATCCGGCTTTGTTAAAAGAATTTATTAAACTTTTAGCGAAGTGATGTCTGAGTCAGTTTTGCATGGGGCCTAGCAGTGCATGGTTGTGTATCAGTACTAGGTTCTAACAAACTAAATATTTTTGTGAAATAATGGTTGGATTTAGCTGAATAGTATGTTCGGAAGAATTGCAGTGCATAATACGAGTTATCTTTTGATTGAGTAGAAAAAGTAGGTAGTCTTGAGAAAGACTGATTGTCGAAAAATATAGGTAGTCTTGAGAAAGACTAATCGAGCGAAAATATAGGTAGTCTTAAGAAAGACTGTTGCTGTTGAAAAACTCTAGGTAAACCAGGAGCTATCAAGATTTGTGATCGGTTCGAACGGAGGTTCAAGCCGGTATGATTTCTTATGATGTTGATGTGCTTTTCACACCATGTTCGTATGAATTTCATTTGAAAACCATATTTCCCACACTCGAATGGATATTCAAGTGGCAACCGTTGGCATTTCATGTGTTTGTGGATTAAAATAATTTAATAGATTTCCACATGATGTTAATGTGTTAAGTTTGTTCAGTGTATGATACTTTTTCCAATGTTATTAGTTTGTGAGCTTTCAAAATTTATAAAATTAAGCATTTTTTCTAGATTCCTTAATTCATTTCCTTCAAAATGCATCTAATCGATTGTTTATAGATCAAATTAAACAAAGATATGAATAAAAGTTAATAATTGATGATTTATTTGGAAAATTTTCCACGCACTATTATCACACGACATACAAATTTTGTCATCAATACACACCTATGACACATGTGAGTGCGACGTTTGTTTACAGACTGCCCAGAAAAATAATGAATATTTGAAAACTCAATCGGCCCACCCCTGAGTCAATTCCTAGTTCCACCAGGAGTACTTGCTCCAAATTTGAAGCAAATCGGACAAGTCTAGCTACCGGACTAACGTGCCTGAAGTTTGTATGGGATTTTTCGACAATTTATATGGAGAAAACTCACTAGCTCGCATTTTACCGCTAGGTGGCACTGTATGCATCGAATTATCGCTGTAAATGAAAATATAATTTGATTCTCTACAACTTTGTCCAAGACTGCTAGTCAATCCGGCTTTGTTAAAAGAATTTATTAAACTTTTAGCGAAGTGATGTCTGAGTCAGTTTTGCATGGGGCCTAGCAGTGCATAGTTGTGTATCAGTACTAGGTTCTAACAAACTAAATATTTTTGTGAAATAATGGTTGGATTTAGCTGAATAGTATGTTCGGAAGAATTGCAGTGCATAATACGAGTTATCTTTTGATTGAGTAGAAAAAGTAGGTGGTCTTGAGAAAGACTGATTGTCGAAAAATATAGGTAGTCTTGAGAAAGACTAATCGAGCGAAAATATAGGTAGTCTTAAGAAAGACTGTTGCTGTTGAAAAACTCTAGGTAAACCAGGAGCTATCAAGATTTGTGACCGGTTCGAACGAAGGTTCAAGCCGGTATGATTTCTTATGATGTTGATGCGCTTTTCACACCATGTTCGTATGAATTTCATTTGAAAACCATATTTCCCACACTCGAATGGACATTCAAGTGGCAACCGTTGGCATTTCATGTGTTTGTGGATTAAAATAATTTAATAGATTTCCACATGATGTTAATGTGTTGAGTTTGTTCAGTGTATGATACTTTTTCCAATGTTATTAGTTTGTGAGCTTTCAAAATTTATAAAATTAAACATTTTTTCTAGATTCCTTAATTCATTTCCTTCAAAATGCATCTAATCGATTGTTTATAGATCAAATTAAACAAAGATATGAATAAAAGTTAATAATTGATGATTTATTTGGAAAATTTTCCACGCACTATTATCACACGACATACAAATTTTGTCATCAATACACACCTATGACACATGTGAGTGCGACGTTTGTTTACATTTTTAGTAAAAATTCGCAATGTAGTCCACCAATCTTCATAATATTTGAGAGATTATTACAGAATAGATAGAAACATCAATTGTCTTCTCTGAATTGTTTCTACCGTTTATAAGTTTAAAGATATTCAATCTTAAACATTAAAAATCGTTTTTCTCGAAATGTGCTAAATGGCGCTTGTCGTAAGATATCACAACAGCGACGATATGGAAAAATGTCAAATAAAAAAACCTGTTTTAATCCACCTAGCGGTGCAATTGTGCCTTTCTCAATCATGAACACGTGAATGTTTGCGTTGTTTATATTCATTAAAAGCTTTCAAATGAATATATTACATTTTATTATTATACATGACATGACAAATATACAAGAAAAAATCACTATTCGAGTTCTAAAATTTTGTAAAAGAAAAAACAGCTACATTAATATTAAATTGAAAAAAGGTGCGAAATCGGCAGTCCCAAAAAGTCGATTTTCATAAAAAAATAATTTTCGAGATAACATAAAATCTCGACGTTTCATTCATTTTAAAGATGTTTGGCATCAAAAACACGAATTTGATTTCTGAAATTTCATTTTCCCTTTGAAAAAAATTGAGTTCCGGCTTATATGGGAATTTCATATGTGACCGGATGGATTAGTCTATATTTCCGGACGCATCCAAGCGATCCGTACGAAATTTTATAGACGTCTGTGGGGATACTATAGCTATCATTTGGGACAGTGTTTGTGAAAATCGGCCCAACCATTTCCGGGAAACTGATGTACGTCAATTTTGAAAGATGGCCGCTTTTCCCGGGCACTTCCGGAACAGTCTATGGTGGTCAATGTAGTCAACGAAAGTTTGGTTTTCCGTCGGTGACCTAGAACAGCAAATTTAAGTTGTTTGAGAGACATTTTAGCGAAATTTTTACCTTTTTTGCTTTCATCGGAGTATCGGTTTGAATCGCAATTTGCTATGTGATCGCGCGCCACAACCTGTAACTCCGGAACCGGAAGTCAGATCGGGATGAAATTAAATAACCATTTACGAAGGCGCACCTTTCATTTGAGACTAAGTTTGGTTGAATCGGTCTAGCCATCTCCGAGAAACCGATGTGACTGTTATTCTGAATTTGGATACTTCCGCCGGGGCTTCCAGAACCGATGATGGTGGCCAATGTGGTCAAAAAGACTTTGAATGAATGTTAGTGACCTAATACTACAAATCGAAGCAGTTGTGGTCATATTTTGGAAAAATTTTCACCTTTATACATTCATTGCAGAATTTATTAAAATCGACATTTTCTGCGTGATCGTGCTCACCACCCTGTAATTCCGGAACCGGAAGTTGGATCCATCAGAAATTCAATAGTAGCCTATGGGAACGTTGTATCTTTCATTTGAGACTAATTTTGTCAAAATCGGTTCAGCCAGCTCTGAGAAAAATGAGTGACATTTTTGGTCACATACACACACAGACGCACATACACGCATACATACACACGCTCAGACATTTGCCGAACTCGACGAACTGAATCGAATGGTATATGCCACTCGGCCCTCCGTTAAAAAGTCGGTTTTCAGAGCAATTGCAATACCTTTCTATTGAGAAAGGCAAAAATTTTACCTTTTTACATTCATCGCAGAATTCGTTAGAATCGAGATTTGCTGCGTGATCGTACGTATCACCCTGTAATTCAGGAACCAGAACTCGGATCCACACAAAATTCAACAGCAGCTGATTCCATTTAAAATCAAGTTTGCCAAAATCGGTTCAGAAAATTCCGAGAAACCGATGTGGACAAATCAACAAATTTTGTTTTGTAACCATACTCTTCAACTCGTAATCCGGAACAAGATGTCGGTTGAAAATGAAATTCAATAGAAATCTATGAGAATAGTATACCTTTCATTTGAATCTTAGTTTGTAAAAATCGGTTCAACCATCTCCGAGAAACCGATGTGGACATTTTGTTAACAAATCCGCACATACACACATACATACATACATACATACATACATACATACATACATACATACATACATACACACATACATGTCACAGCGGGCGTTCCTCAGGGCTCCATTCTCGGTCCAACCCTTTGGAACGGGATGTACGATGGGGTCTTAACGCTGCAGCTGCCTAGGAAAGTGAAAATCGTAGGTTTCGCGGACGACGTGTCACTAACGGTGATGGGTGAGACACTTGAAGAAGTGGAGGTGTCGGTGACGGAGACAATAGACGCGATCGAGAGCTGGATGAACGGGGTCAAGCTGCAAATAGCTCACCACAAGACGGAGGTGTTGTTGGTCAGTAACTGCAGATCGGTCCAACGAATGCAGATCGACGTCGGAGGGCACGTGATTGCATCGAAACGTGCATTGAAGCAATTGGGAGTTATAATCGACGACCGGTTGAGCTTCAACAACCACGTTCATTACGCCTGTGAAAAGTCGGCGAAGGCAACGAACGCAATAGCGAGAATCATGCCAAACGTCGGCGGTCCGAGAAGCAGCACGAGACGTCTGCTATCCACTGTTTCGTCATCGATACTCCGATATGGGGTTCCTGCTTGGAGTGCTGCGCTGAAAACCAAGCGGAACCGTGAAAAGCTAATCAGGACATTCCGACTGATGGCCGTACGAGTCGCGAGTGCCTACAGAACAATATCGTCGGAGGCAGTATGCGTTATCGCCGGGATGATCCCCATCTGCATTACCCTGGCGGAGGACGTGGAATGCTATCAGCGGAGAAATGCACGTAACGCTAGGAGACAGGTTCGAGCGGACTCGTTGGCTAAATGGCAACAGGAGTGGGACAACGCGGAGAAAGGAACGTGGACCCACCGACTCATCCCAAATGTATCGGCCTGGGTACATAGGAAGCATGGAGAGGTGAACTTCCATTTGACGCAGTTTTTGTCCGGGCACGGATGCTTCCGGAAGTACTTGCATCGGTTTGGACATGCTTCGTCACCCCTTTGCCCGGGTTGTGCGACCATGCAGGAGACACCGGAACACGTGGTCTTCGAATGCCCTAGATCCGAAGAAGTTCGTAGGGGTATACCTGGTATGACAGTGGACAATATCGTCGAAGAGATGTGCCGTGACGAACATACCTGGGACGCTGTCAACAGAGTGGTCTCGAGCATACTCTCCGAGTTGCAGAGGAAGTGGCGTAGAGACCAACAAGAAACCGCAAATCGGGTTTCGAGAGAAATTCCGCCGCCGGGGAACTCTCCAACTGTGTAGACTAGGTCCACCGCCGGGGACCAGTTGAGTAGTGCGTGATGTAGCACCGAGTTGGGTCGTCGGGGCGCCTGGGAACCGGACGTCAAGCTTCACCGGAATCGCTGAACCGACCTCGACATCCTTCCGGGTAGCTCGTGAGTAGGCTATATCCACCGCCGGGGATTGGACCGAGTAGACCGCGTCGCAGAGCTAGCAGTGGGTCGTTGGGGCGCCGGTGAACCGGAAGTTACGCTCCAACCGGAATCGCCGGATAGACCTCAGCACCTACTGTATGGCCCGTTGAGTAGGCTAGATCCACCGCCGGGGACTAGATCGAGTAGATCGGGCGAAACGGAACGAGAGGAAGCCAAAGGGCTCATGAAATTGTGGTGCTAAAACAAAAGAAGAATCGGTACCGGGGGAGCCTCCTTCGCCGGGGAACTCTCCGTCGGCGTAAGCTAGATCCACCGCCGGGGACTAGACTGAGTAGACCGCGACGAAATACCACCAGTCGCAGGTCGTCGGGGCATCAGCGAACCGGACGCTCTGCTCCACCGGAATCGCCGAACTGACCTCGACATCTGGTTGGTTGGCTCGGTTCCGGGAGAACTTTTCTCGCCGGGGAATTCTCCGTCGGAGTAGGCTAGGTCCATCGCCAGGGACTAGACCGAGTAGTTCGCGAACAAGTCTGGTGCTCAAAGAGTAAACGGCGTTGAATGGTGCGAGAAGGGAGTTGCGGTGCTAACCGGCACAAGCGAGCCGAAGGGCTCGGTGAATTAGACAGTCAGAAGTTTGCCGCTCAGACTGTACTCGTAGGGGAGGAGCACTAAGCCTCGACTCACAGCCAGTTTTCCGACTGCCATGCAGAGCTTGCCAGTCTGTGTGGATGGTAGAGAATTGGTGGTGTGTAGAGGAGTGGGGCTGTAACCCTACGGAAGAAACGAACTAGTAAGTAGTTGAATTAGAGTGTGTGCTATGCACATAAAAACCCCTCCCCGAAGTAATGCCGTAAGGTAGTGCCGGGGAGGAATCAGGTTTTGGGCAAGAGCAGTGGTTTTTAGCGGGTCGGGTGATGGCAGCCCAAACCCGTTCCCTGACAATGGGGTTTTTGTACATTTTTCCTCACTCAGGGTTTTTCTGAAAAATTTTTTACTGCTCTCTAAAAAAAAAAAATACATACACACAGATATTTTGCGATCTCGCCGAACTGAGTCGAATGTTATATGAGACTCGGCCCTCCGGGCCTCGGTAAGAAAGTCGGGTTTTGGAGCAATTGCATAACCTTTCTATATGAGAAAGGCAAAAGAATAATATTTAATTAGCTTAATCAGGCGACGCAATACTCAACTGCATATTTTGCCTTCCATTTGAGACTTGGTTTGAGAAAATCGGTTCAGTCATCACCGAAGAACCGATGTGACATTAATTGTGGAATATGCCCGGAATTCCGGACTTCCGGAATCGTCGATAGTGGACAATATATTCAAAGAATGTTTGATTGGCAATCAGTGATCTAGATCTGCGATTAGAAGTAATTTGGTGACCATTTCAATAGTTTTTAGCCTCTGAGGTATTACGATTGTACCGATTTATATGGGAAATTCCAGTGTATCCTTACTAACACCCCTGTAACTCCGGAAGCAAGAGTCAGAACCGAATGAAATTCAGCAGCAGTCAATGGCATTACTGTATCTTTCATTTGAAATCAAGTTTGTAAAAATCGGTAGAGAATTCGTTGGGGAATGGGTGTGATATTAGCTTAGGAACTTGGCGGGTTCCCCGGGGGCGTCATGAACCGTCATAGGTGGCCAATGTGGTCAAAGCTGCTTTGATTGATCATTAGTGATCCAGACCCGCAAACTAGAGTAATGTTACATCAATTTTAATATGTTTTACATCATTTGAACATCATGGTGGTGCCAGTTTATATGGGAATTTGCTGTGTGACCGCATTCTTCAACCCGTAACTCCGGAACCGGAAGTCGGATCAACTAAAAATTCAATAGCAGCTTATGGGAGCGTTATACCTTTCAGATGAAAAATCGGTTCAGCCATCTCTGAGAAAATTGTGTGAGTTTTAATGACACACACACATACACACACACACATACATACATACATACACACACAGACATTTGCCGATCTCGACGAACTGAATCGAATGGTGTATGACACTCGGCCCTCCGGGCCTCGGTTAAAAAGTCGAAGATCGAAAGATTTTTACAGTGATTGCATAGCCTTTCTTTATATGAGAAAGACAAAAAGTTGCGTTGTTAAATGAGCTTACCGAAACAAACTACATTTTTTTTGTTATATAACTTATGAAATCTGCAATTATTAGAAACACATTGAATTTTTTCAACGGTTAACCATTTTTTTACTTATTGTTTTCTTTAAATATTAAGAATCATGCTAAAATGATTTTATAAGAATATTGGAGTGGTATTCAAAATAATTTGCGAGATATTACAATTATAAACTTAAAACAAGGCAATTTTACGCTAAACGCCCAGTGATAGACCTGTTATAATCGAAATATCTCATGAAATATTTAAAGTTTCATTCTGAAATTTACACACAATCCTCACGATACAATCATAAATTATTTTAAAACGCCAAAAAGGTAAGGGTAGACCCAGGACAATCCGTGCGCAACTGGCATATTTTAGTCCTACCCAGCCAATCAATCCTCTGCACGTTAAAACACCTGGACTGGAGGACTCCTGTTTACAGTCGCCTCTTACGACATTGGAGTAGGATCCAGTGGATAAATTCTTGTCTGAGATACTTCAACCCGCCGGATGCCACATAACCTCTATGCTGGTTTTGTCCACAGTCTGTTGCCACCCTCCTAGTGTACCAAAGCCCCATCAAATATTAAATTCATATTGTCAGACAGATAATAGTTCAAGGTTTGAGTGATTGTATTCTCTAATCCAGCAGTTCTCAACCTTTTTCGTACCACGGACCCCTTGGCGTTGCGGTGCGGCGGACCTCCATGGATAAATATCAATACATACGTTATTTTCAATTGGTTAGGAAACAAGGCTTGAAATTTCAATATGCACTAGCAAATTCTATTTTTCTTCGCGGACCCCCAGCAACGTCTTCACGGCACATAGGGGTCTGCGGACCCCAGGTTGAGAATCACTGCAATCTATACTAACTCCTTTGTTGTTGTCAGTGGACTCAACTAATTGAACAATTCATTAATGCTATGTAGTGGACCACTTTCATATTAGTCTATCCGTTAACGATAGCCCTCAATTATTGTAAGCCATCTAATGTCGCCTAAAATTCCGAGGTAACTTTACCGGAGACATCACACGTAGAATAAACATTGAAATTGTGATATTACTTGTTATCGTTCAATGATGGATTCATTTACACTAAACGGTTCGATTTAAGTACTTTAAAGCATCCCCGACGGCGTAGTTATATTAATTATTTGCATATCCAATGGCTTTAAATGATAAACCTGGCCAAGCACAAAATATTTACTAATGAAAGTACCGCACTGTATATTGCCACGGACGAAATAATTGACCACCGCT